>NW_028280863.1:525000-717500 GCF_059751285.1 Brachycentrus maculatus | reverse complement strand
GGGAACTATAGAGCGATCAGTCTTTTGAGTGCTGTAGTTAAGATGTATTGTCGAATCCTTATTGAAATAGTGAGAACCATTACAAAGGACAAAGTGTGGGATGTCCAAAGTGGATTTATGAATGGGAAAGGATGTACGGATCAAAATTTTGCCTTGCGCAACATTACGGAAAAGTTTTTGGCCAAAAACCAAAGCTTTTCTAGGCTTTTGTGGATTTGCAGGAAGCGTATGACCGAGTTGATAGAACGAAGCTATGGAAGGTGTTATCTGAGTATGGGGTAAGCAGTAAACTTATCCAAGGCATTGCATCCTTGTACGAGGATAGCACTGCATGCATTTAGGGTAAGTGGTTAATTTACATCCTGGTTTACCATCTCTAAAGTTGTTAAACAGGGATATGTAATGTCACCGTGGCTGTTTAACCTATACACGGATAATTGCATGAAAGAACTGAAAGATTTAAATGTTGGAGCTAGAATGAATAATTTGACTGTCTGTTGCCTTTAGTATGCTGACGATGCTGTTCTTCTTGCCGATAGCAGAGAAGACCTGCAGGCGTTGGTGACAAAAGTGAATAATGTGTGCAAGGAAAGTGATTTATTGATGAATGTCAGCAAATCCAAAATTATGGTTTTTGAAAGAGATAATAGATCTGAGTGTGAAATATTGGTAAATGGAGAGATTTTGGAACAGGTAGATGATTTCATATATTATATTTGGGTAGTATGTTTTCTATTGGAAACATTGATAAAGACAAAGAAAGGAGAGTGAATGCTGGGAACAAAGTGAATGGTGTACTGAAATCAGTTATGGCAAATAAAAACCTATCTGCGGAAGCTAAACTGGCAGTTCACAACGGAGTCCTGGTTCCAACTCTAATGTATGGAAGTGAAACATGGAGTTGGCAAAAGAAGGATGAAAGTAGACTGAATGCAGTCGAAATGCGATCTCTCCGAAGAATGTGAGACAAAACGATGTATGATAGATGTTCGAATAGTGAACTAAGGAAGGAATGCAAAGCTGAGGTAAGCATTATCGATAAAATTAAGAAAGGTGTGTTGAGATGATTTGGACATGTAGAACGAATGAGAGAGGAAAGAACGGTAAAATAAATTTATTTGGCGAATGTAAGTGGAAAAAGAGCAGAGAAAGACCGAGAAAAACTTGGCGCCATCAGGTATGCCAAATACTTTAAAGCGGTCAGGTAAGGAGCCGAAACAATCGGCGGGTATGTATGAGGAGATGCATGAACGTGGAAGAGGCGAAGAATGTTTGCAAAGACAGAGTGGTATGACGTTCTATTCTCTCTGCTTACCCCTGCGGGAAGTGGCGTGATGGTTAGTTAGTTAGTTATTTAGGTACTTATGTATTTATTATCCAATATGTAGTATCTACTTTCTTATAGTTCCTGCCCAAGACACTTTATTAGTTCCTACCGAGGATATTTTTAATGATCTATATTTATTTTCCGTCTATGGAAATAAATATCGCATCTACAAAATTGTTTTATCTATGAGTATTAGATTCAGGCTCCGGGAAGTACGGATGTTGTGCTCGTCGATAAATATATTTTATTAACGTTTTCAATGATATTATAAAAGAAAACATTATTTTTTTTAAAGGTTTATTTCTCAAAAACACTTTTTGATTTAAAATTTTTATACAGTGCTTAAAAAAAGTATTAATATTTATTTCGAACGTTTTGACATTTTGTGTCAACATAATACATCGATGGGTGTTGTGTGCCGAAAAGCATTTTAGTTCTTAGGTTATTATTTTTTGTATTATCTGTGTAGTGTGTGTATACATTAACTGTACCAATAAATATATATATATATATATATCGATCTCTTCGAAAGTGCTTTGATTTCTTTGATTGAGACAATAACCGTAAGTAATAAAATCAAATTCTTTTCCGTTTAGCTGAAAAATAGATTCATTGTTTTGTTTGATCAATTTCAACGTTCGTAATTATTGCATGAAAATCTTTTTATTTTGAAATGAATAAAAATTTTACCATTAAAATTATTATACATATATATTTTTAGTTGTCCGTTAGTGATTTATTTTGAAGCATGCATCAAAATTCTTTTTGTGCAAAAGCTTAATAGATTTTTTTAAAACTGTTTTGCAAACATTGAAGAGCTTAAAAAAAAAACAAAAAAATAATCCTTCTTTGTAGTTAAAGTTAATAATGTACGAAAAGTCGTCCTTTTGTACGAATTCGTAGGTACGAAATAAATACTATTATATAGGTACCTACCTTTACGATCAGAAAATACTTTTTTTAATACATTTAAATAAAATAATCAGAAAATACGCTGGTCATTACATCGTATTTAACAATGACGTTATTTTTTATACATATTATTGCTTCTGTAAAGGTTATTTGATGCATACAAACTTTTAAACCATCAAATTGTTGAATAATATAATTTCAAGTTTCATTAAAACAAAATATAAATAAATGCATAGGGAAAACAGGGGTATTGTTAACACCCCCCCCCCCCTTATTCCATAGCCCTCCTTATTTCATGTGTGAATATAATTTGATTTTATACAACTGGAATTTGAGTATTTAATTTTTTAGTTGTGGAAAACTGTATATTATTAGCTACTAAGATTTTGTCTAATTGTTTATAATAGTTAAAACATTTTTTAAAATTATTAATTATCGATGTTTTTGCCTGACTTCGTATTATTTTGAAAAAATAATTCAATTAAATTTTTAGGTTTGAACTTATCAATATTGAACACGGGTTATTTTAACATATCGCTCACTCCTTTCAAGAACGTCATAAATCAAAAAACTTGATTTTTCAGGAGAACGTTTTTAAAGTTCAAAAATATAATACAATGTGTTAAAAATAAATATCAAGCCACTTACTGAACTTTTTACTGTGCAACAGATCTTTTTAAGTAAAACCTGATGGTTTTTTCTGCATTTGAAAAATATTTAGTTTATTTAAAAAAATAATTAAACAATACCTTTTCTTCAAAATGCAAAAACAACACTTTCTGCCCTGGAGCGGGTAAATATTAAGTTAAAAATATGCCTCTTTTGCTGGGATATAGTACATTTTCTGGGCATTCCGAAAACATGTACAACTGAAAATTGACGAATTTTGATTTATGACGTTCTTGAAAGGAGTGAGCGATATGTCTGCCATGTTTAAATAAAATTGGATTCGAGAAAAAACTTTCATTTATGTAGCAAAAATAAATTACATTTATGTTGAACGGTTTAGTCGTAAATCAATATTAACTGAACCTATCAGCCTAAATTGACAACAAACGAGGTCTTTACTTTTTTTTTGAATTACCTTACGTCCAAGTGACTCTGAAATCTAGCCACGGCTTATGCAACACCGATTATCATGACCCTACTCAGGCATCAACTTTTTAAGTTTTATAGCATATGCCTACTCGTGAGTGGATTTACTCTTTATGTTTGAAGTTACTAGAATTTCATGTAATTCGTTAGTGAAAATTCTAGGCAAAAAAGGTCTTTACTTTACTTTCTTATACCTAATTTTATTCTTATACGAATCTTATAGCACTTCTTTGGTTTGATTCGATGATATCTTTTTTGTCATGGTCATAAAGGCAATATAAACAGATTAATCGTTTATGTTGGCGTAAAGGAGGTTCATTGTAAAAAAAATTGTACTTTTTTTGACATCTCAACATAGATGAAGAATAATATAGAAGTCTGGGCATTTACGAGGCTTACAACCGTCATAGGCTGGTTTATGTGATCACTTTACACACGTGTAACATTAACCAATTCTACGCCTATGATGGTCGTAAGCCCCGTAAATGCCCAGACTTCCATATTCTTCTAAATATATGTTAAGAGTTTTGCTTTAAGTGCGTCAAATATGTAGGTTATTACATAACAAACGGTATTATTTTTAAAAACGTTAAACTTTATTTGAAATAAATAGAGTAGAATTGTTGTTATTTCAATGTATGTATTTTGTTTGTTAAAGCCAAAATCACCTGTAAACGAGTCGAGGCTTTAAAAAATCTCGTTTATTTGAATTATCAATGTGGATTATAAACTATACCACAGATTCATTATAGGAGAAACCTACTCAAAACAATTTTAAGATAAGTAGTCCTTTTTTATTATGTGATTATATTATTTCACATGATTATCTACCTGTTATGGCTTTTACCCATTCAGAAGCGTTGAAAATTGAAACAGGGATAAAAAAAGGAAGTTAATTGAGATAAGTACTCTGTTCATCCTAAATTCTCGCCCCAACTGGTTAGGCACTCGGTCACGCTTTACACTTAACACCCTAGCTTCGTGGATCAGCGCCGAAGAATGTATTATAATAATTCAAGAACCTATTTTGATAGCGCTATCCCATGTCTGAAGCCTATCGAAAACCTGTTTAGTTCCTTCGCTTTGTTTTGTTTCGCTCAGGCTACAAAGTAGTCGATGGATCGCGTCTTTATCCCAAACCTAAATTTGTATCGCGACTACTTAAGGACTCCGAGTGGGATTTATGGTCAAGAATTCAAGATGATTTTTCAATTAACTTTTGATCGTACATGCTGAAAAAAAATTGCTCTCGTGAAAATTATAGCCGAATAGTGAAAAATAAAAATTAATCCTTAGTTTACTTTACATGACTGATTGAAAATACCATTAAATTAAATATAACATATTTTAAACATGTCATTAATCGAAGAGCCGCGTGAGGCTCGCGAGTCGCAGTTAGCGACCTGCCTAGGCCAAGGCCCAGTTGACACGGTTTAGTGTAGTTTGCTCGTATCTACAATACTTTTCATCTGAATGGCTAGTACTAATTTCATTATGTGAAGATACCGTGATGAACTACCCCGAGTCAATAAAATCAACTTTTCCTACATTAGAAAAATTAACCGTTTTATGTGTATTTTGTTTAATTAAAAATAATATATTTGGGCATACTATAAAATAAAAAAAATAAAACAAAAAACTATTGCGCACGCCTGCTGAACGTTATACGAGTAATTGTTGATTTTATTGAATACACGAGAATTTTTCTACAAAAATATGCAAGTACCCAACATCTTAAAGGTCTAAGCAGCAAGAATAATGACATCATCGTACCAGAGTTCTATATTTACCGGTAGAAAATAAATACATGTACAACAAAAAAATACTCCTACGTCATCCCGGCAACTTCGTAGTATATTCGGTATTCGTTACCAGTTTATACGATTTTTACTATGAATTATCGAATTTGTAGCGTTTATGAACGAGACTAACTTTGGAGTATTGCGAATTTAACGGTGTACTTAAAAAAGCCCACAAGGCTGTTTAAAAGGCGATACAATTATAATATCTACAATGAATGTTTGAAACCCGAAGAGTACATAACACATCTTTGTACCTGAAAATAGTATTTGTGAAATGTATGAATTCCACATTCGGTTGAATAAAATAACGCATATATAAAATTGAAAGATACGTTACTCGTAAATCGAGGCAAAATAAAATGTCGACATCGATATCAAATAAAACCAAAATTAATCTACTGGTTTAAAATAGAAAGAAAATATTTTTATCTTGATAAATAATGATGATTATTTGTTGATACGTATGCAGGTTTTAACTATTTCATAAGTTCGCAAAATGAGTGGAAAAAATACATGCTCAATTTTCACTTCGTTGCTGTAAGCGTCATCGTCTTTATAGATGATTTATAATGTCATTTTAATTTTCTTCATTCTCCCTGGGTCGAGGTCACTATTTTTGTCCATACAATCAATGCGCTCCTAATTTATTTTATTTCCAATAGTAGTGTTGTAATAATAATATCAATAATTGCGAATTGTAAATTGTCAAAATCGATTTTTCTTTGCATCGTATTATCTGTGTGTGCCAAAAATACAACGAATCAAAGGATGCATTTCACGTCTTTGTTGTTTCTTCCTATCCTGAATGTGGCTGCTGTCTGGCTCAAGGGCTCGCCTAACCGCAGAGCAGCCCCGCTAACCGCCAGCCGCCGCTGACCGCAATGTCGACCCTCCCTTTGTGTGTTGATATTCGTTCGGAAGCATTTACATTTGCCGTATCTCGGGGTGGATAGACCTTGTCCAATAAGAGATTATTTCATTTTATAAAACGACTTGCATAAGCATCCAAATGGACACAACTCTCCGAACATACCATGGAGGCGGACGCGTAGCGCTTACCAATTTGAAAAAAAATCGCTATGGACATTATGAAAACTGCTTTTTCAAAGTATGTGTATGGGAGTGTCGGGGATATTGTACCGGTTTCGGATTTAAGCTGAATTACGAAGAACCGAGATTAAAAAAACTGTTTTTTTTGGATACCATAATAAATGCCTTATGTTGTATTGTCTATCTACTTCATTTATGTTATAATATCGTGGGCGTACTGGCAAAAAACGTTAACTCGAAAATATGCAATTTTGACTTAATGATGCAATATTATAATGTTTTCAACGTTTTATAAACTGGCAAAATTCAGAAAGTAGTTTGAAATGTCATATTTATGTGGTTTTAAAAGTAAATTCAACTTTAAGTTCAAAAGCGGGTATTTTATTTAGGCTAAAAGCTTTAAATAGCAGGGATTATTCAAAAAGGGATTTTAGAGTTAACGTTTTTTTTGCCAGTATTCTCACGATATGATATATTAGAGCTTTAAAAAAATAATGAAAAAAAGTACTCGTACGCCTGGGTGAAGGTCTCCTTCGTTGATCGCCACTTCTTTCGGTTCTGGGCCTTCTTCAAATAATCGCTTCCGGCACTATTTGCGATATCATATCGCTCACTTCTTTCAACAACGTCATAAATAAAAAAAAACTAGATTTTTCAGGAGATCGTTTTTAAATTTAAGAATATAATAAAATGTATTAAAAATAAATATCAAGCCACTTATCAAATTTTTTACTGTGCAACAGATCTTTTTAGGTAAAATCTGAAGAGTTTTTCTCCTTTTGAAAAATACTTAGTATATTTAAAAAAAAATAAACAATACCTTTTCTTCAAAATGCAAAAACATCACTTTCTGCCCTGTAGCGGGTAAATATTAAGTCAAAAATATGCCGCTTTTGCTGGGATATAGTACATTTTCTGGGCATTCCGAAAACATGCACAACTGAAAATTAACGATTTTTGATTTATGACGTTCTTGAAAGGAGTGAGCGATATGCGCGTTGCTTGTCTACCCACGTTTCTGCGTCCAGTTCTCGGTCTTCGTTCCAGACTTTACTTCCCACCTGCCATTTCTCGTCTGGATGTCTGCCTGACTTAGTAACGACTCTCGCTATTCTAGTAATGTAACCTAATAAACATATCGGAATTATATATATTTTTATAATATGAAACTATCCATGCATTGAAGTGTACCATCTATATAAAAAAAAACTAGAATAATATTTCTATTTTAACTGCGTTCAAGCATTTATTATGACATTCGCTATTCCAGTAATGTAACCTAATAATTTCATTTTAAACCCTTATCCGCACCCCAATGGTGCATAGGGCACTGCATTATATAATAATAATAATAATAAAACAATAAAACCCTTACCACACCCCAATGGTGCATAGGGCACTGCTTCATATAAACGCAGTGTTATCTTGATCGTTAACACACGAAGGAAAGGTGGTCAGCCCTCCGCTTCAGATACCAGTCCAGGGTTATAATGAATAAATATTAGAGTGAAAAAATCACTTAAATTTATTTGACCCCCCCCCTGGGAATCGAACCCGGGACCTCCAGAACCGTAGCCGAGCGTGCTGACCATTACACTACGGAGGTGGACCTAATAAACATATCGGAATTATATATATTTTTTAAATATAAAACTATCCATGCATTGGAATGAACCATGTATGTAAAAAAAAAAACAAAAAAACTAGAATGATATTTCTATTTGAATTGCGTTCGAACATTTATTATGGCTGCGTAATCTCTTGAATATGTATGTACATACACATTTGGATTATGACTGAGTTTTCGAGACAACCTGCAAATAAATGTGTGAACAAGATAAGATAAATTCTTCGGTACTTTCGGTAATATGTCATCAGCAATTTGTATTCCCCTTAAGTTAAGATTATTATTTATCAATTAGTAGTAGTTTATTACTTATTTATTATTTTCAATTATTTGTAGACATTTAACATTTTCATAAGATAGATAAGTAATACATAATTTATATTTATGGTAATAAAATAATAAAAAAAAACTACGTTTACAACATTTTGAGTGTGTCCAAATACTTGTTCACAAATGTGATTATAATCCATAATTTGGACCTCACATACTAATAAAAGAGTTTCTGCTCAATATAAAGCTTCTTTTCATCTCACCAATAGAATGTCTCTAGTGAAGTTCTAGTGATTCAAGAACAACGTTTCAAATTGCTTCATGTATAAAGAACTCCCATGAATTTGAGTAGTGTGGTTGTCAATAATGGGTAGAATTGGTGAATGTTACACGTGTGTAAAGTGATCACTTAAACCAGCCCATGACGGTCATCAGCCCCGTAAATGTCCAGACTTGCATATTCTTCTTCATCTTTGATCAGATGTCAAAAAAATAATATAAAAGCTACGTGTTTGAAATCAAGCATAAAAACTGCTTAACCTGTATTATAAATTTTCAATTGAATCGAAGGATGAAATTGTTAAAATTAATTAATGTAACTCTTCATAACAGTGTTCAGTTTTTTTTATCGTTAGTTTACATTTTACAAGTTTCAAGTTGTTAACATAACATTTCCTTCATCACAAAAAACTAAATCATAACGACGGAATTTAATCATATTTTATAATGTAACATCAACGAACGTGTGTTTGTTCATGTATTCATCATAACTTTCATTTGTAAAACAAATCCCACGCCTGTCGCATTCTTAATAGAAATAAAGAGGATATTATAATTAAAATTAGATATTGTTAATATGATGAAGGTTACAGTTACAGATGTACATAAATAATCAAGTTTCAATAAAGCTTTCCAAAATGTGACTAACAAATCAATTAAGCATTATTGGTAGGATTATGAAATTTGGCGGTTGGTAATATTCAGTAATTAACTTATTGAAATGACAACGTACGTTCTATAAATTATTTATGCATTATTTTAATCTGAGAGCGGTGAATCTTTTAGATGTTTTCATTTTCCATTCCGATTATCAAATCAGCAACCGGTTGGAATCAATTTGTCGAGTATACGCATAGTATAGTATTTGGTTGCATATTATTATTGCTTTATTGTACATCAACATTCATTTCGAGTAACGTCAATTCACTGTCAACCAATCGCCTCGAGCTACGCGATTCGTATTGAATGCAGCTGGTATTAAAACTGCTTAGATATTCCTGTCACTCTCGTGTCCATCTTCAGCTTGGACATAGCAGAAAGAAACGACGACACGATCGGTATCCGAGGAAATGAATTAATAATGCAGCTGTAGGATCGGAGTAAAAACGTTTAATCCATTTGCAGCGTCATAATTAAAATACGCGACAATCGAAAAACGCTTTTGCAAGTCATAATCGTACTTTCATTTACATGCATGTTATTTTTCTGATATGTCACGTATTTTGTAACACGTTTTATGACATAGGAATCCAGGTCAATCCAATTCCGTTATGCAGTTTTGCAGAACCGGTGAGTTTTTATTAATTGGTACTGTAATGTATAATATGACTGCGTAAATCAAGTGCGTACATTGATTTTAAATCGGATTTTGCTCTTGCACTGTATGATGATGGATATACCATAAATCAATCGTTAATTTTGCGATCATGGAGATATATTGTGACGTTTCGGTTTTCAAGTTGTTTTTGATCACACCGAAATCAATATATATTTTGGTATATTAAACAGTATTTCTGTATGAGTGAGTGGTGATGCATTTCAAATATTACAATAATCAATTAGAGTATAAAAGACCTCCATTGTGTATATGCAAAAGAAATAATAAAAACAAAGATTCTTATAAAACAAAAATGTATTGGCCATACTCGTAGTCTTTCTTGTTGTAGTAGATTGACTTATCTCAGATGTATTATATGACATCTAAATTATACTTTGAGTTTCTTTATTATTATTGCCAATCGATCTATTCGCAAATATGTGAAGTAGGTACGTAAATTCAGAATGCGCGAATAACGAGCTTTCACTCTATGTATGTAGACATATATGTTCGCTAAATACGAATGGAGTTTCAGAAGAGATAATTTTTCCTAATAAGCGCTTTGAATAAACTTCTGCAAAGTGTGATGTTCTTAAATTAGTTTTCTTTGCTTATTCAATAGGTAAATTATATTTCAAACATAAGTTAGTTTAAAAGTATTAAGTTTACTAATATAAAATTTTGCAAAATTAATTAATGCTTTCAGCGGAATCTATCGTCATTATTATCATTATTATGATTATTATTTTTTTTTTGAACTGGCCATTTTTTTTTATCTCATCGAATTTCCGTCAATGATTTTATACGAGGTCAATAAAATATCTCAAATTTTTATTCGCCGAGCGAGTTCGTTGCCCTAATGTTATTTTCTTTGGCTGTGGTTAAATCCAATTGCTCCCTGTAAAACAAAGAATATTGTGGAAGATAAAATGGCCGTTTCTTATTCAGTTATCAGCGTTAATAAAACTTCATAGCCCCATAGCAATATTTGCAATGTTCTTCTTGCTCATGTATTTTTGGGTCAGATCGAACAATATTGATATCAAAATAATTATTTGAGATTTTGTAAAATTTTTCTGGTAGTGCGTAATATCTCCGCTTTCGTAGTGCGTGGGTCAGCAAGTTTAGCTACCGTGCTGGAGATTCCAGGTTAGATTTTATAATTTAAAATTCGTGTTAGTCTGCGATTTTATTCCAAAAAAGATATGGTGTAGGAAAAAAACTGAGGTAGGTAATTTACTGTTTTCATCATAAAAATATATATACTCGTATTAAGTATTCAGTAACAGTATAGTATTGCAGGTACATGGAATATGAACATTAAGTTTTTGCCTAAATGTAATATTTGAAATATTCAGAAGTTTTATATTTTAAATTGTTGGCGTAATCAATTGGAGCTTTCGTCACGTAAGCTTAATGGGTGTAACGAACCGGTAACCCAAACCTTAAGTAATGTTTCGCGTATTAGTGCTATTGTTTAAAATAGCCAGAATCAACTTCCTCGCTACATTACAGAGAAAAGTTCTATTTTAATATCCATTGTAGGGTGATAACGTTTGTTTGATTTATAGCCCGACCTTTTAGGTAGGACCAGTCCTCGTGCAATTCAGATCAATATTCATGTGTTCTACACATGAGAGAGTGAGAGAGATTTGATAAATTAACATAAACCTACCGATATGCGGTTATGTCATGTGACATTGGGTAGGAAAACCTTGTTCACATATTCATTTAATAAAAATATAAGCTCGCGTGAGCCGTTTCATAATTGCTGGAAAATTTTCCATTTGTGCCTAATAAGTTTTTATTGTTGATAAATTTAGTCTCGGCATTTTAGTTTTTCACGGTGTTTGATATTTCATAAAACTATATATTTAACTAAATGATACGTTTAGGTAAGAAATCCGTCAAAGATCATAATTGAAAATAATTGTCATCTTACTCGTTAGGGTATAACATTTTCTTTATGACCGATTTGAATCGTTCCGAATGCGATAAGAACATTCCTTTTCTATCGAATATTACCGTACCTTTGCTTTTTTTAATTGTTCTATTGTCTAGTTGAAAAACGACATATTGACTTCACGAATATTTTCCTCGTTCACGCCTGCGCCCGCAGTGTGTACGAGTATGAGTACCGGTGTCGGCTCGACCACGAAAAGCCTCTGGCGTATCGGTCAATTGGTTCCGGCTCCGAGTGAAGAGACCAAGTCGCGCCAGCGCGGAGTGCGGAGTGGCGAGTGGCGAGTGCCCGGTGCCCGGCTTGGGAGCGATGCGATGTATTGTGTATTTATGCTTTACGACTGTTTTATTGTAAGTGTACCAATATTTCATCTCAGGCCGCGGCCGGACGAAAGCTCGCGTGACTGCGAAGTAACGATTGCACGGCTGATTTGAACTCTATTTTCGCTCTGAAAACCTCCATTCTCCCCCATTGGTCGATTTTATCAGTTCCATTACTGCGCTCGAACAACATCGTAATTCTTTTTTATTTCTCTTCAAATCAAAACGCACACATACGAAAACAATGATAGAAGCATTTATGACTACAATTACTGTCAGCCGAATTTATTTGGTAATTTTATAAATGCATTTTTTGCGGAATAAATTCCCATTTTCTCTCCGGGATGGAACATTCCGATAGTTATTTTTATCAAAGTTCCATTTTAAAACGAAAACACAATCCCCCGCAAAGTTGGCTGGGATTAAATCCTTCTCTTTGTCCCCGAACACTTCATTATGTTACTACCATAATTAAAAGGAAAAAAATACTAGTACATGTTTAATTTTTAATGTTCACTGATTTAAATAAACTCAAATGGTAAAAAATAAGTGTTTTCTTCAATAATTTCACTGATTAAAACTATTTTATTTATTTATTTCGGTTGGCCGGCAGACATTTATTTTCAATGTTTATAGAAAAAAAGTTACACTATTTCTCAAGTTTCTTACTCAAGTCTGGCCATTTGACTAATTCGCTTTCCGCATTAGGACTACACATCCTCTGAACACGGAAGAGGTGTGTAATAGCAACGATATACAGGTACACTTAATGAAAATGATCCTACGTTTAATTAAGGCTGTTGTGTTTCTTGTGTCCGTATGTTATGCGATGTTGGTGTTTGGTAAGCATCGTTGTATACTTTGAGTCGAAGGCGGAAGCTTGAGATCGATCGGTGAAGGGATTATCTGGAGAACATACCGGAACTAACCATCAGCTGTTCCTAAGTTAGTTTGAATAGAAACAATCCGCTCCCATATAGAGTTACGCCGTATATACTATATGTTTTATACCTAATTATTTTCAATCGTAGGTAAAATACTTACCAATGTGTAAATTTTATTTTCATTGCATTTAATTCGTCTCCGAATATAAAAAAATAACCATCCCGTGTTTTGGTTCGATTAGTGTCGCAGACTCTCGAGTTGGGGTTTCTCGGTTCGAATCCACTCTAACACAACTTGATTCCTATTTTTAAAAGCGAGGGACTTAGGCCTACGAAAATAGTATGATACTGAAATATTTGTGTACATAAAAAGAACACGAATATGGTCTTTCTCATTAAAAAAAAAAATTAGTTCAGAAAGTCTTTATGGTATCTGTTTATTTTAACTTGATTGAAGAACTGCTTGATCCACCAGCATTTGAATTTGGGTTCTCATAATATCTAGGATATGAATTTCAACAAAATAAAGTCTGTCTTCCGAGCGTAATAGTATCGATGTTGTAATCAATCAAGATGGGCGTGAAGTGGTGTTTAAAAAAAATTATGAATGTGTGCAGATATTAAAAAAAAGTATTTTATTTTTGTTTGTCTTACTTTTACCGACTGCAAATTTAAAGTTGGATGTTTTCCTCCTAACAAAGAAAATCCAAACAGCCTTGTTATAAATCGACGTATCGTATGAGATTCCGAGTGGGGTCGAATAATTAATTGTTTTGTTTTACAAGGACGGTTTTATCGGTTTTTAAGCTAAACTTGGCAGTTAACCATAACACAAAACATTATGATAACATCGCTTCTGTCCCGACTCCCGACAAACTCATTTATAATTATAAATCTCATGCTACAATACCCGATAATTCATTATTGCACGTTTCGCCGCGTGATTAACGTTTTACATCGCCATTAATCATATTTTGGCTATTTTTCCAAACCTACCAGTTAAATTGCGAATACCAAATTGTCGAGTTTCAAAAATAGATATCACACAAACCAAACATTGTTGAAATTTACACTTGAAAAGAAATACACAATTTTTATAACCTCTTTTTTATTTTACTCTTTTTAGAAGTAAAAAATAGCAATTTAAAACTATGTAGTTCAGCAATTAAATACCTACATGTTCTGGGCTTCTAGAGACTCTAGGTTCCGGTTGCATAACGATTGCATTAATAAAATAAGTTTGTGAATTAGAGACTAGAGACTTATATGCGGATACATGAAGAAATAGTGAGATGAAAAATTGATTGCCACAAAAATATATTTGTCCTTAATTTCCTATGACTGCGAGACCAATTTTACAGTCTTACTTTTGTCCATTTAAGTATGGGTATCTATTTTGATTTTACTCGAATATTTTTGATTGCACTAAGATTTGTCACTACATATTATTACCTGTTATAATGTGATCTATGCAAGGCTGTTACTATATAACTTTGCCAGTTTATAAAGCGATTTATATACTTTATGTGATAAGGAGTTTAGTTTTGAACTCCACAGGTTTTTTATTATGTTGAATGATGTCGGCCGATATTTCTTTAATGTACGTTATAGATTTATTTGTAAGCCTGCACGTACTGTATATCTATGATTGTCAGACCAGTATTATGCCGTACTGGACTATTATCTAGGCAATAAACATGATACTAGGGCTTTTATTGCGAATTCGCCATTAATTATTACTTAACCTCGCACATCATCTGGCTACGAGCGCTACCACGATTTGTCCGGCGGTCATGGAACCGCGGATGCAATAAAAATAACGAAATAGTTAATATCGTGCGTAATATACAATAACCCGACATGGTATGGACCAAACTTACATGCCCGCAGATACTTCGTCGTTCGCAGCGAACCGGCACGACACCATGACGTTATTTATTTCGGTCCGATTCTGACATGTGTTGCGAGACTTTAGTATGAACCATCTTCCCTAACGTGTCTGTTTTCACTTGATGGAAGTCATTTGTTGTTCCTGACCTATTTTACTTTTGAACACAAGACTAATTAGTATTATTACACATAACATTATTCGTAACTACGATACATCATGTATTATACAATAGGTACAGTCTTACCGAGTGTGTGGAAAAAATCATTTTATGTAAACAAAAAAAAAATTAAAATCGACGATAATAGAAAGGAATGTAAGGCTGAATTAGGGATAATTTAAAAGATTAAGAGTTCTCTAATGTAGTATGGACAGGTGGAGCGAATGGAAAACGAAATAATTACTAAGAAAATACATTTGGCAAATAAGAACAGAACAAGGATGGCCGAAAAAGACGAGGCATGATCAGATCGATCAGAACCTAAAATCTGGTGGTGTCAAAAGTCTGCGTAATCGGAGGGCATGTATGACTAGATGTATGGATGTGAAGGAAGCGAGAAGTGTATGAGTGATTGTGGAGTTCCATCCTCTCTGCCTACCCCTGCGGGAAAACGGCGTGATGGTAACAGTAGAAGTAGTACTCTCTTACGCTGCGAATGGAAAAACGATTCAGTATATCGATAAGATTTTTGTGATGTTACATTTCTAAATTATTTAACAGCATTGCTTCTTATAAACTGTAATCCTTTTTTCGAGGAAAAGTACTTTAGGAAACTTTGTGTCAAACTTAATGTATTTTTCTTTTCAGCCGATCCGTTGACAAAGCATTACGTGATGAGGGTTTTCTTTTTATCCCCCTTTTAATGTCACCTGATTTTTTTTTAATCTCCGTCGTAACTAATGGATAATTATTATTATTTGATTTTATGAGCTTTTTATAAAACTAGCTTTTGTGCCTGGCATTGCGCTAGTAAAAAATAATAACTGGAAAATTAAACATGAAAGTAAAATCATAAATAGGTATATATCATTGTACATTGTATAAGAACATGAAAATGGAAACATGTTCATACTGTGGAAAGTATGTGGAATATATTTATTAAAACTTTAGTTTATTAAATAAAAAAATACCCGTTCCAAAATTTTTTTCAGTTTAAAATGACCCCGTATCAAAAATTTTCCTGTTCATAGCTACTTATCTTTGCAGCAACACTGCAATTATCTAATACCTCGCCCTATGCACGATTTAGTGAGATTTTTTTTTATAAAATTATAATAATGCGGCTAAATGCGCCCGGTAGGTGGGTCAATAAAGTATAGTTGTCACTCATAGGAATTACGAATTATATTTATATTCAATAAATTAGGTATCTTTACTCTGTTTTACCTACTGAATATGGGATAATGTGTACATAATATATTAACCGCAAATAGACTTCAAAAAGTCTTTTACGTGTAACGAATCGCAAATACAAATGTCTAGAAAATAGATCTGACTCAGACACTGAAAAAAGAAAAATTTAAATTATTGTGATTATAGATATTCTTCAATAATCAATGTATATTTTTATTATATTCAATATTTTTCCGGTTTTGGTTAAATCAAAATATAAATACAATAAAAAAACGTGTTTTGATTTTAGTGTTCGACCTTGGTTATTGTAATATTAAAATTTAATTTGTAATAAATATTCGATGTGTTAAATATACATAATTTCAATGTAAATTATTATTATAAAAATCTTGGATATTTTCATACGCAAAATAACGTGTTTTCAATCGTATTTGTAATATAATTTTGTGATTGTTTTCACCTGATTCTTTGTAATTTTTACCATGAATTCAATTTAAACAGATTTAGCATTGAGGGTGTTGCGAATTGGGTCTAGTTGATACAGATAAATGTCTCATTCGGATTGTCGCGTCCATATACATAGTAATAACATACTGCTCGTTAAATGTATGGACACTAATTGCTCTTTTGAAGCCTGAGTTCAAATTATGATGCTTTCAACGACATATTCAGATATTGAAAAATCTGTTATTGTCGCCCTATCTTTTAACCTTTTAGTACACAGTCCACGGTCATATGTTTGTATTACTATGTGATCATACTTCATGTGCGTCAAGCTATAATGTTTTTATCATGATATGAATAAGTATACCTATTTATTTACATATTTCACCTTTGCTTCCATCACTCTATCTTCGATTATAATAACTTAGGTAGTACGGAGGGAATATAGATGTCTGAGCATTCACTGAACTTGCTTACGACCTGGCATTGTCTGGCTCGAGTGATTACTTTATAAACTGTGTAACGTTCACCTATCTGCCCATTCATTGAAAATTGTATATATACATATGTACCATAAGCCCCGCAATGCCCAGACTGTCATACTTCCTTCGTATAAAAATATGCTCCATCTCTTTTGAGCCACCTAATATTTTGTTATAGTATATGAAGTATGTACAATCAATTATTTTTTTGGATACAATTTTATTGAGATATGTTTATTATGTTTTCATATAAAGATAGTTTAATGAAATGTTTTTTTTATTGTAAATAATACAATCATATATTTTTTATTATTTTAATTTTATCTAAAACACCCAAAATGTTTTTATTTTTTTTATTTTTATTTGTTGACAGCATCTATCTGTAGCTTTTCCATTGTTTAGAGCAATTCGGTCTACGCTAGTGAATGGCGTGTTTTTAAAGTTAACGTTTCGGAACTAATGGATGAACTTCTCGCTGAAGAAATGTTGCTTAATTACTAGATGTTGAAGTATTCCTGGTGGTTAAAAATATATAATTTAATTAAAAGTCTTATTGTTTCACAATATCGTCCCTTCCTTCCAATAATATATTTATATTCTCACTATGACTTATAGAATACAATCGAACATCTGCGTAATATGTCTTCGCATAAAATATTATTCATTTTTGGACTTTCAATTTTTTTAAAGTTATAAATTGTGATATACTTATATGATATTTTCTAGGATTTTCTTTCATCCAGTTTCTTGCTGGGGTTATTCTTCTTCTTCTTCTTTTGTCTATGTTAAAATTCTTAAGTTATGTAAAGGTATAACAAAAGTATAATATATTTCCCCCCTTAATGTTTGGTAGAGTTAGATGCATATTACTTATGAACTCTTTTTTATGTTATGAAATTATTAAATAATCATTATTTCGAGTTCTTTTTTCGTGGCGACATACTGGAAAATTTCTACATTTTTCATAATATAAATCATAAGAAAATTACGTATTACTTTTTTTCTGCCAGTCCTCGCATTAAAGGATGTGCGAGATATCCTTTGTGCCAAGTTCTAATGACGTTCTTCCTCTTCCCTTGTGTTATCTCTCTCCGCAGGAAAGTTTTATTTAGCCAGTGTACTGGTTACTCTAGCAATGCGCCGCATGTGTGTGTATGTATGTGCGAGAGAGAGTGTGCGCACGTGTATCGATGTCGGTGGTGTGCAGTAGAGAGGGGGGGAGACTTGTGATTGCAATATCCGGAAAGAGACTTATCCGGGAATTTTCTAAAGGGTTTGTGTTTTCCTCGAGTTTTCCACTCGACGTGAAGTTTTTACAGTGCACGTTCTGTGAGGTTAGCTTATTTTAATTAATTAAGGTAAATTAAATATACCGTTAACTTGCATAGTTAGTATTTCCAATGCGGATACCTAATAAAGAAGGGTAATTTTGTTTAAATTTTACATATTATTATTTACAAACTAAACAGTTTTAAATAAACATCAAGAAAAAATTATGTTTGATGTTCCATAGATATGTGTGAAATGTAGGTACTAAATATTTGAAAAAAAATTGGGCGACGATACAATTGGATTGTATTCCAATAAAAATTATTTAATTCGAATTATTTATTTATTTAGTCTCTTCGCAATAAATACATGGTAAGATAAGAAAAAAATATAAATTAGGAATATTTATATGTCTTCTACAATTATGGAACGACATAGTAATGTTATAACGAAAATTATATTTTCATATATTGATTTGGCAGTCACTTTAATAACTATTCATTAATAACAATTCATTTTTAATTTAAGTTTTACTTAGTAAATACCAATATTTCTTAAAATCTATTTTGCGTTTAAAAATGATGCGGAATGCATCGAAACACGTATCACAATAGATTTGAAGAAATAGTGGTATTTGCCAAGTTATACTTGAATTTAAAAATAAATAATAACCATGGCTAGATGTTAGAAGGAATTTAAAATACCATAAGATATTTTTATAATAACACACTTATTAAAAATAATTTAACCGTCTCATATATAATTCAGACTTTTCAAATTAGTGTTCTGAAAAATAATAACTCTTATTTCATAATCTAATACCACGTGTAATCTGTCTTATCTACTTAGAACCATGATCCGAAATAACTTGATTGTGGCGTTTCGTGAAGTATTCCTAACGATAAAAATAATTGAACAACACGCGGCCCATTGTGATTTGTCTGGGTCGCCAATTATTCAGAGAAACTGGTTCTAACGTATCATCCTCCCACATTGCCCAACGTTTTTCTTATGAAATTGTAACAAACCGCGGTTGTTGAAATATTTTAGTAAAAATATTCCTTGCCTCTGCTTTATATTGCACAGACGGTTTGGTCTAGTAATTTAGCAACTTTATTTAGAATAAGAAACGCCCTTTTTTGTTTTCTAAAAAAGGTGGCAATTGAGTAAAAAATCCATGTATTTATGACTATTTTTTTCAACCGTATTGTTAAAAGCACTTATGATAAAATTCAGCGCGAGAAATACAAAAATACTCAAATCAATATGTAAGTGAAATTCGGTTACCTACATTTTACGCAAGCGAATAATATACATGAGTATACTCGTTCAGGAAGATTTCAATTGAAAAATAAATCAAAATATAGTATATATATTCAACTCAACCTATTATAACAGTTAAACTGTGATTCAGTTTTTTTCTTCTTTCTGTAGAGTCTATCTT
The DNA here is from genome assembly GCF_059751285.1 of Brachycentrus maculatus. NCBI lineage: Eukaryota > Metazoa > Arthropoda > Insecta > Trichoptera > Brachycentridae > Brachycentrus > Brachycentrus maculatus. Next base: position 697,772 of record NW_028280863.1, on the reverse strand, counting down.
TTCTATGGATGTTACCAATCATCATGGCCATTAAATATCTTAACGACATGTAAAGCACTTTAAATAATCGTAGAGAGCTGTTACATAACCAGTTACTCGAGTTCTTCGACCAGGACTTGCTTCTTATTCCTACATCGGATATCCTTTTAATATTAATTTATAATTTCCTTGTATTATAATTTTCCTCCCCAAAATATCACTTAAGTATTACACTTTTCTCTCTGATAATTGCCAGCAGTTTTTTTCCGTTTCCCATGTTTTCAGACGACTATCTTTACGAGTTATATATTTTTTAAGCTTTTGATGTTTATTATGGTAATATTTTATATGCAAAAAAATCTTTGATAATGTGTTGAATTCCGCATCGTTCTTCATAGCAATTTGTTTCAAGCCGCATTACGCCTGTCACGGTCTCGCCTTGTGCAGTGTATATCTTCACGAGCGGCTGCGTTCCTGGCTCAGGGGATCTCATCAGGAAGTACCTCGTGGTTGGAGATAAGATAATCCTTTATTCAATAACGAGATGAAACCGCTACGCCCCACACGATGGTTATCAATCTGTACGAAATTTTAGCAAAATAATATTATAGAGAAGTGTATGGCACTGCAGTAATGCACCACTTTCTGCAGGGTTAGGCAGAGAGAATAGTACGCTGCATCATCTGTTTTTGCAAATAACCTTCGCTTCTTCTACATTCACGCATCTCATACATTTAATTAATTAAACCATATCCGCTCCCTAGGTAGATCATATGGAGTCCACAAACTGTCTCCAAGCTTTTCTGTCGGATTTTTTTTTTATCTCATACATACCCGCTAATTTTTCCTACTCCCTAACCTTACCACTTTCAAATATGTATTTGACATGTATTTGAACGTGACAATTTCCTCGGTCTTCCCCTTCTTCGATTACCAACCACATTTGCAATATTGCATTTTATAAAACCCGTTTTTTCTAAAGTAAGGATAAAAATATTTCTCTAAATATATCACACGGATAAAAAAAACTGTGGGCCAAGTAAATGATTTTCTTTGCAATTTTTGCCGTATTGTGTATTTTTAATGGAGTATTTCGTACTTGTTAATTCGAAATATACCCGACTGAATTTTACAGCTCGATAAGCGCTTGCTATTTTTGCATTATATCATAAAATACATTTAATTATTTCGGGTTTATAAAGCTGAAATATTTGTAACTTAAAAGCACTAGAAGCTATATATATTAAACCTCTTAATTTCATTCGGATTCATATCGTGAATCGTGATTATTCTTTGTTATTTATTATTCTGATGTTTAACTCCGAATGCAATAGCAAAATATTCTCGCGGGTTATGAACAAGCATTTATTTGTGTTCCTCCTATATTATTGAATAATACTTGTAAATACTATGTGTACGCATGATTCGCTTGGCTTATTAGATTGTTGGGCATTTGCCAGGTTAATAATTGAATCGTGACCATTGTGAATACGGATGTCAATGGTGTGAATAATAATGTCCATCAATCCCTTACATTGAAACTGCTCGTCTTCTTTCGATGCAATAACAGTATTAAATGAGATGATGGACGGAAGAAACCCGGTTTGGATCAGATTTATTAGTGTGCAACCAAAACATAGTGCTAACATAGTTTTATTTCATTTCACACGACTAGTTTCGAAAACTACAGATGTTTTCATCGACAGGTGATCACAAAAACTTAAGAGCAAAAAACATTCAAATGTTGATAAAAGTAATAACTAGAGGGGGGGGGGGGGTTAAGGGGCGGGACTTGGTTTATTAATTTTATTATTAATTAATGTTTTATCACTATTAAAAAAAATACATTAAAAAAATTAATACTGATATAACATTGATAGCTCATTATTTTTTGTGAGTTTTATTTCATTTCACACCTGAAGTCGTGTGAAATGAAATAAAACTGAATTAGTGTTCTAATACAAGTGTTTAATTTTTAATAATCGACATGTCAATCCACGAAGTAAAAGGCAAAATAATAAATAATATAACACAGATACAACACCGACGGATTGTAATGTTAGCGCGTCGTAAGCCTATATGGATAAACAAAATAAACACACTAATATGTGTTTTTTAGATCAACTCTAATGAAAACGCCTGTACCTACACGGGGTTTCAAGCGGCTTTCGGGTGACATGCTTGTTTTTGGAGGTAGCAATCTACAAGTCAGTCAATATAATAACAGCAATAACGAAGACAGTTTTATGTCAACCAGGCCTAATATTCCTCAGAATGTTAGGCCTGATTGATCTCAATCAATCCCCATCTGTGAGCTTGTCAATAAGGCTTCTTAATCATTATGTGCCTCAGACGGCATTATAAATATGCAGATAAGTTGACACGCATGACTCGCGACGATTTTTCGTTATTAAAAACACAAACTCGTTTTTTGTGATTAAATTAATGTAGATTAATAATTATTTTGTTATTCTCTTATAATAATTATTATGCATGGATGATTCTATCACTCTTAAATGTTTCAACTTTGATGTTTAATGTTCTGATGATCGTGGAATGTATCAACTTTGTGTATAATAAATCCATTTATTATAATATTTACAATGAAAAGAAATATAATGTATTTTAAATATTTATAAATATTATTATTAAATTATTATCACGCCTGTGAATCTATTGGTTATGATAATATTATATCAAGTTGGTACGTCGATGGAATGTATAAAATCTTTTTATTTTATTTCTTCACTATAGTGAAAATATACCAAAGTTGATAATTTATTTAAATATTATATTTTTGTAGAGAATAATAATATAATGACAATCTTCTTATGATTCATCGTTCATTTTGCATAATACCACTTACAAACACTGATTTAAGAATGACATAACAGTCATAAAGTATTGTTTTTAAGTGGTATTTTACACAACGTGAACGATGAATGATAAGGAGAGTGTTATATTACCATACCACAATGTTAGCAATGCTTTTAATTTACAAAATATAATAAATTTATATTATCCACTGACACTTCGTGATGGAATTGCATTTTTAATATATTATTGGATTAAAACCAATATTTTTGGCTTTTCCACTTTATTTTTATTTGACCAGCGACCGGTTTTACCGTCGTTACCGACATCATCAGACTGGTGATGTCGGTAACGACGAAACCCGGTCGCTGGTCAAATAAAATAAAATGGAAAAGCTTAAAATATTGGTTTTAATCTAATAATATATACAAAATATAAAATAACGTAATTACCTGAAATCTACAATAAAACGTTATTATTTCAGTAAAAAAATCAAAACCCTGGAAAATGACACATAGTAAAAAAAGGAAATATGCATATTATCCACGAGGTCATGTTGCCTGACCCGGTAAAGATTTGCTCCGGAAATGTTCGCATTCCACTGTGGAATTTTCAAATCAGCACTTTTGTTTGATAACCGCGGCAAACCGCGGCACTTTGGTGTATTGTGTGTGGGCACCCTTTTACACTTGAGAATTTTTATTTTTGGCATTTTTGTACACCTATTATACCTCTGAGAGTGGGAATGAGTTAGAACTTTAACTTGTTTCAAATAAATTCTACGTTTATTATTATTATTTAAATATCCCATTATTAAAAAAAGTGTATCTCTGCGTGTAAAATATGTTCTGTTTGGAAATATTTTTCTCTCTATCATTGTTGTAACTGTGTCGTGTCAAATTTATTTATTGCCATCCCACGACGTGCACTGGCCGGTATTTTTCGACTATGAAAATTATTATTCTTACAGTTATTCGGAAAAAATAATTACATAAGCAATATTTCAATTATTACGCCCGACGAATTTTCAATAATCATGGAATAAAGTGGAATAAAAATATTTACGCTAGTAATTATAAACAGATTGTATTTATAATATGTATTAGATTGTAGGATCTTCTAACCCTTATCTTAACCCAATGGTGCATAGGACACTGCATTGTTTTTACGCAGTGTTATCTTGATCGTTACTGACATTAAAACAAGGTGATCGCTCCCGCGCTTAAGGGATTAGTCCAGGTTAATATTAAATAAATATTACAGTGTAAAATCACACATATTTATTTCCCCTCATGGAAATCGATCCCGGGACCTCTAGCATGGTAGCTAAACACGCTAACCATTACACCAAGGAGACGGACAGACATTGTAGGATAGAATATATAATATAAAATAGAAGTTATACATCAGTTAATACATTAAAATGTTATATGTACTAAGTAACTATCTTGAGCAAAAATTAATAATTTGTCTCAACCCATCTCCATGCAGTATATCCGCATGAAGCTTTACTACAGAAGACGTAAGCTTTTAAATAGAAACGATAAACAACTTTGGGACTTCAGCACCGAGAAATACGATGTAGTGAATTATTCAAAATCAGTTTTGTTTATGCATAACATATTTTATGTCGCGGAAAATGTATGAGGTACACGTTCTGACCTCATACGACTCTTTGACAAACGTTTCCTATTTCATTTTCTTATCCCCAATTTAATGTAGGTAGTAAGTACTTTGAGGTAATATTTTACGATTATGGCGCTACATACATTATCAATTATTATATTATTAACCTTTGTGTTACGTGACATGGAATAAATCGATAAAATGGTTAAATGTAACATCACACAAAATTTTAATTCTTATCCAGTTATTATACATGATAAAAATATATAATTTAATATTGATAACTCATTTTTTTTGGATATTTTACTTTGAGTCAATGAATTTAAAATCGAAAGTCTTTTATTTAAGGAGACTTGGAATTCACTTTTCGACATAAGCTTTTTTTTTAAAATTAATGCTTTATCCTCTTTGGGGTTTTTAGTAATTAAAAAAAACTTTAAGGCTGTAACTATTTCATTTTTTAGTTCCTCCCTCCAGAATTTTATATGTAAATCAATCAATCTATAAATCAGTAGTGTCGGCATTGTTTTTGTGCCTTTATGGTAATCACGCCCCTGCACCTACATTATGAGAAATTGCATACGGTGTCTCGTGTTTATTTTTTTAAAACAACAAATATGAGAAAAACTTTTTTTAAAACGTTTAAAAAATCATATATTTGCGAAATACTAGTTTTACAACTAGATGGGATTATGTAAGAAGATTTTTGAAACACTTTATTGCGTTACATACTAAAACAAACAAAGACGGCTGTGTACTTTGAAAAGTTAAAAGTTTTTTTCTGCCTTCTACGAGTAATCCAATAACACAGCGTATTAACTTCTGAACCGTTCGTTTGATCTTACATAGAGGCAGTTCTACTCTTTCATTTTGTTCATCGTATATTCTAAAAATGTGTAACATTCAATACAAAATACTTTAAACATGTATCTACTAAATTTGCGTTTTCATGTCATTAGGAAATTTATTTATGTCCGTAAACTAAATTATCTAAATTTCTAAACGATCTTTTTTACGAGCACCTGCGCAACTGTTTACTACCTGGTAAATTCTAATAAAAATTCTTTAAACTGTCGAAGTTTCATTTTTTTCATAACACGATTTGTCTGTTTTGTTTTTATAAAATAAAAACCCTCCCAAGGGTATTTTATAAATATTTTTTGTATCGAATAAATGAGGAAAATAACTTGCTAGAACTTTTTACCATGAGTTTTAAATATTTTTTTCAATGCGTATATTATTATTTTGTGACCAATGTCTACTGTTAGCATTAATTAAATGTTCTGATTGTTAATTTAAAATAATTTCTCAACCTAGACTACAGTCAAGAATGGTATTTTTGTCTTTGTAATCATATTGTATGTAATAGTAGGATGTAACTATGCGCTTGTTATGAGATAACACTGATGGGTTAATGAAAAAAATACCATAAAGTTCTTTGGAATTCTACAACCTATTAAAATGTAGGTCCACAGACGAAAGAACCAACCTAATTCAAATACACCGGTTGTGCTATATATGCGCACATACTGTATAATACACAAACATTCAACCACTTTAATGGCAGGAAATGGAAATGCAGAAAAACTCAGGATCCGGCACTAGGGAATGTAATTAAGCCCCACAATGGAGTGCCATGTATACATATGTACATGTATATAAAAGGCGCCATTGTGCAGCTTGTAGCGATTACCCCCCAAGTGACCCAGGAGTGGTCGAATTTATTTAGTTCAATTCGGCTCCTAAATAGTAATGATTTCTTCCCAATTTTAAATCACGCTGGTAAGGTTCAGCGAAACGTAGTTGTGATGTGGTATTTTGGAAACTCTACGGGAAATTATTTATTTATTTAAACGTTATGTACAGAAAAGAAATAAGTATATTGGCGGGCTTATTGCTAAAAAGCAATATCTTCCAACCAACCAAAAACGGACTAGTGATATTGATCAAACGTTTGATACCATATTTAGCTGTTTGCAATCAGAGCAAAAACATAAATTACAAATCGACTTTTAAAAAAACATGAATTACAAAAGATGATACTAAAGAGGGCAAAGGAAAAAGGGAGTTTAGGGAAAATCTAAGGGAGGAGGTTTGATGGACTGTTAGGATTCTAATGATAAATATTAATGTCTCAGAAGTTATAATAATTACACATTTGTTCACATATAAAAAATGGGATAAGTGCATTCACGCGTACAGTACTTATATAGGTTTATTTAGAAATATGAGCAATTAAAAATTAATTAATACTATAATAATTTACCATTAAAAAATACTAACTGAATTTTATCTGAAAGTTTATTATTAACTCACTTCGCCTTTTGACCTATCAGAACAAAAAATAGTTATTTCAGATTCCTATCCAAGCTCTCCCGACCGTCGAATATTTGATTTTTTTTATAGAGCAGCTGGTTTTAAGCTTAAATTAGCATTTAAGAAGAAGTTGTTTGCTTCGAAATCGTTCGACATTATAATTAAGATATAATAGTAAGATGTGTCCTGATTTTAAACAAATTTATAAGTAACAAAATGAAAAATCACAAAACAAGTTCTTCAAGAATTTTATAACATTTGTTGTCTTTAAATTTTGCCCTAATGATCAATTTTATGTTCTCTGTTTGTATTAGAACTTTTTTGTTCAATTTGAATTAATGTAAATGCAACACAATTCTATATGGATAAAATATGCTGATATTTGTAAAACAGTTTTTTAGATAATCCGATTTATCACTACAGTTAATTCTAAATTTATAAAGATCGTTTAAATAACGTTTAAGTAAAAAAAAACAACAAGATTTGAAATAACAACAACAAAAAAAATATTCAGTGTTCAATTCGAGTCAAGGTCCACAAATATTGTGTACGTCAAACGAAGTAGATTTTGTAATTGCAATAATATTGATCTCGTTAAAATTCCGGCGTCGTATTAAAGCAAAGATGCCCTGATAACGGCGGCAAGTTGACTGGCTATTCATGGACAGCGTGGCGTATGAACAGTGACTATCAACCAGTGATGTGGTGTTCAGTTTGAATGCCAAGTGTTGTCTAATACCAATATTCTGCATGCATACCAAACGACCTTTGCTACAGTGCCTGATGGATTCAGGTGAGATAATATCTACAGAAAACCTTGACCGACAACATAACTCATTTTCTTATCCTTCGGACTTGTTATGAGGCAATTCAATGTTTTTTTTTTACCTTGCAAAATAACTTTTTTCATGTAGGAATAACAAATTGTTATTATTAGGTTTTTCCGTACCTTTGTATTTGTTTTAATAAACAAGCTTGTGCGAAGTTTGTCGTTGACCGAAATAAATATCATCTCGTATATTTATTTTGTTTTATTTCACAGGAAGGTATTCAAAATATAAGAGAGAGTATTTCTCATTTTTATTTTTAGCTTCTTACACACAAATACGTGGTAAGCATTGGCATTATATTGATATTCTTCAGTCAACAACTTATCCTGGCTTTGATCAATTTGAAGAAGCGTGATATTTGCAGATTTTTCTCTTTTTTGCGTTTTATTTATGCTCCGAATTTACTCTGAAGTTTTATTCCATAGTCGACAACTGCATACCTGTATCTTATCAGTATTTGCAATCTTAAACAGACTAATCGGTTTATGCAATCTATAATATTCAACAATCTCTCTCGTACTCGTATTTTTTTTTCATTCTCAATAAAATTACTTTTGTTAGCGTTTTGTGCGGAGTAAAAATAGTATCTAGTACCTTAAGCTGGATTTCTAGTTCGTGTCGCATTGTCAGAAAGTGGGCTGCTAACTGGTAACCTAAAGAAACAGTTGGTGTGTAACAATGACATATTCACAGCTGTCGAGTTATGGCTCTCGTATCCTGAGTCACGCCGTCGTGGAACCACTAGGTTTATTAATTACCGTTTAATTCATTACAGCATCGATACAATACGTGTTGTTTAAACAGGGCAAAATGCAAGTCACGTTGAAGTCGCCAGAGCGAAGTATCACAGAGTTTAGTGGGTTAAAATGGGCACAAGATTAGGGACGTTTGTACCTGTATAGATTAAAATAATATTTAATTTTGCCATAAATTAAAAAAAAAGTGTTCGTTGTCTATAAGCTTATATCGTTTATTTACAACATGAATGTTGTAAATAAATCAACTGGTTAAATTATAAGCTTAAATACGTTTTCTAGCGTTTCTCAAGTATGTTATTATAATCCAGAATTCGGACCTCACATGCAAATTAAAGAGTTTCTGCTTAATAAAAGCTTTACTCACCCCATTATAGATGTCTCTTGTAAACTCTCGCATAATGTGTTTCAAGTTTGATCAATATATATCAAGACGTTTCAAGAATTTTAGAAGTGTGGTTGTTAATCGTGAAAAGAATTGATGAATGTTAGACGTGTGTAAAATGATCACATAAACAAGCCTATAATGGTCGTAAGCCCTGTAAATGCCCTGACTTCCATAATTTTCTTAATCTATATTGAAACGTCAAAAATAATTATATCGTTTAATTAGGGTGATACGTTCAAAGCGTTTTATCGATTTCTCGAAGGTTTTACGTTTTCTTCAAAGCATCTGTGTTGTCATTCTCGAAAGTTACGAATAATTTAGTAATCTGGAGTTTTCAGGTGACTGGAATAAGATAAAGTTATTAGAATTAACAAAATACCGTTATTTATGAAATCCTATACATTTTTTTAATTGTATAAAGTAAAAAAAAAGTGTGCAGAGTAGCGGATGATTATCTGTCGCAGTCATTTCGGCCCGTCAAAAACTTCTGTATTTCCGCCTTCTACTAAGTACCAACAAGAATGATGACTTGGTCGTTTCTTTACCTAGCAAAACTCGTTGTTCTAGGTGTTTTAAAATGTAACTGTTACTATAATATTATCTGCTTTAATTACGATGGGTCAATGTCGGATAGTTCCATGTCATGGTTGGAATGTAATTTTGCCTCGTGTGCAATTTATTTAACTTTTCAGGAACACCGCATTTGAATGACAAGTTTCGTAAAATATTTATTTCCTCTCTCGGTTTAGGTACTACAAAAGTATTTATTAAATAGTTTTGCAAATAAAGCTTCTTTTCAATAATTATGATTGATAAAACATGTAAAATTATGAAATATTGTTTTTTACGTAATCTGTTAAGATGTAGAATAAATTTTAATATAAAATACAAATCTCTTTTTGTATTTAAACTTCACGCAGGAATCTTTGTGTAAATTTATGGAGGTATACATATATTAAATTATTTTTATGTTGTGTGAGAAAATGAACAAAAGGTATTGTAAGTGTTTTTCCTCGAGCATTTTGTTTCTTCTTAGTCGTGACCTTTTTCTATCCTTGTCATGAGTGTGTTGTGTAGCCTATAGTATAATTGTTATAGAAAGGTAAATAAAGTTATTAGTAAATAATAGTACATATGTATTCTCAGATGGCGTTAGGAGTCTTTAATTTTTACTTGGCACTGCCTGTATTTTGATTTGTATCCATTTGAAATTTCTGGTATCACGAGTATATTTTTTGTGTCAAACGTAATAGATTGATTTTAAAAAATTAAATTATTTTCAAGATCAATTTGAATCTTAAAAACTATTGAGGACGAGATTGCTTATACTAGATATTACACAAATTGACTATCAGAGTTCTTTAAGGTGGTATGTGGAGCGAATGGATGACGATAGAATGACTGAGAAGGTATATGTGGCGAATGTGGGCGGAAGAACAGAACGAGGACGGCTGAAAAAGACCTGGCACGATCAGAACCTAAAATCTAGTGGTGTCAAAGGTCTGCGTAATCGAAGGGTATGTATAACTAGATGTATGAATGTGAAGAAAGCTAGGAGTGTATGTACGGCCAGAAGAGTTTGGTGTTTCATCCTCTCTGCCTATCCCTGCAGGAAAACGGTGTAATGGTAGTAATGGTAGACTATCAATTTAGTATGGAATATTTGCTAATTGCTGCCTCACAGCAATCTAGTTAGTACACCCGACCATAGAGGATGTGATTGAATATCGATTATTAATATACTCGTACATATAAACCCCCCTCTGACTTATGCAAATCAGCGGAAAATTATAATGGCTCTCAGTTTACAAGACTTTACCGTAACTGGATTAAAGTAAACTGCGGAGGTGGCAAATACAGCACTTATTTTGCGCTAGACTTTATAGTTGAATCTCAGAACTAGCACTAAATAGTATTATGAATTAATACTGAGCTTAATTAAAATGTTGGATTTCACCTCCTAATCTAAAAGGGAAGGTAAAACGACTCAAAAAATCTGTGTTTGATTTAACAATTAATACAGAAATTAAAATGGAGTTCTACAAATTAAAAGCCAAATCAATTAATAACGTAGATGGTACTTGTATTAATGAGATAAATATACAAATTATTTTAACATTTGGTAAATAATACGCTTTATGACATCTATTGTATAATATATCTTATATTTTGTATGCTAAAAGCATCGTTAACTTTGTGGTATGGTAATATAATACAAAGTGAACGATTATTGATAGGGAGAGAGTAATATTTCTTAAGCTGAATCTTTTGGCCAAAATACAAAGTAGAGAATATTAAATTAGAAAAGAAATATTAAATTAAAGAACTTTACTATCTTAAAGTATAAAATAATAAATTATGGTAAGTATAAATAAAATTATTTTTTTATTTGTAAAATATTTTATCACATTTATTTTTTATGTCAAACATCTCCCTATTCCCCGCATTTTTTTTAATATATGAAAATAAATAAGTATGTTTTAATTTAATTTAAGCTCTTTCATTTTATTTAAAAAATCTCCCCATATTTCTTTCTTATATTATTTTTTGACATCTCACTAAAGATGAAGAAGAATATGGAAGTCTGGGCATTTACGGGGCTGACGACCGCCAATGACTGGTTTAAATGATCACTTTACACACGTGTAACATTCACCAATTGACAACCACACTACTCAAATTCTTGGAAGTTCTATATGTATGAACCAATTTCGAAACGTTGTTCTTGAATCACTAGAAGTTCACTAGAGACATTCAAAATCATTTTTAAAAACGAATAAGCAAATATATATGTTTAAATTAAGTAAAAAAAATATTGATTTTTAGCATTTATTGTTACTTTAAAAAATCTACCTATTATTTTCCAATGGCGTTAATTAGATATGACCATGATGCGATTTTATGGGAGCATTTTAGTCATAAAGTTTAAAAAGTAAAAAGTTATTTATTTTAATATTTTGATGTAGCGTTTTACGTAGTTCATTATCAAATGGATGGTTTTGTAACCTTCAAAAATGCTTTTACTATTATTCATTTTAATCATAATAACCATGCATTTTTTCGTAATGGTTTGAAATGTAAGCACGAGACTAGTAATGCATTTGGGCTAGGCCATAAAGCATATGTATTTATGTACAATTTACATTGTCCATATTTACAAGTGATCACGTTATATGACCAGGTTGTTAGCATAAATCGTAAATTGAGATTGTTAAACGTTAGATTTCGATATTCTTTCTTTATCGACTCAACTACATGGGGAATTTAGCTTCGATTGTATTAATGTCATTAGTCGATACTCATCAAGTAAATGAGAAAAATAATTTTACTTGTAAAATGTACATACTAACAAAGGTACTATGGCTAATGGTACTAATGGCATGCTTGCAAAAAACTTATAAAATATTTTGTAGTGTAGGTTCATGACAGTTGTCTTGTGATTAAAAGTTAAAGATGTTATTATCAATCATGATGTATCTAATCGTGTGTTCATAAGAACCAAGTTATATTTTTTTTTAAATAAAAGAGAAATATTTGTGTTTTTATTATTTACACAAATATTTCAATTTCATACTATTTCTGTGAGCCTTAGCGGTTCATTATTGGAAATAGGTATCAAATTGTGGTAGAGTGGATTCGAACCGAGAAACTCTGACTTAAGAGTCCGCGACACTAACCACGGGACCAAAACCCGACACAATTCGAATTTTAGATACGTTTAGCTGTACAATAAAAGGGCTCCATTTATTTATTTATACATTTTTACAAGTTTCATTGCAATTTTAAAAAAATATCGCCTAGTACAATTAGTGGCAACGCAATAGTTGTCGGAGCGGTGGAGAAATAAAAGCGAAATCGATAGTTTGGCGAGTCAATACATCGTTTAAACCATGCTAATTCCCCGTTCAACAAATCCATCGCCAGTCCAGTCTACAACTATCCCTTGTGTTATGTCGTGCATACTAATGTTCGAAAATTGGCTCTGGCCTTGTTGCAACGCTTTGAGATTAAAATTAACTATTATTTCATTCCCGTTCACGTAGTGGGGTATCATTAAATTGTAATAAAATCGATTTATTGCGAATACATCGTAATAATAATTCAATAAATAAAAGTAAGTACCTTATATATGAGCTCAATAAATAAATTAGAATATTTGATATACCTATAGACAGGTACTTGCTAATAATGTATTTTCAAACTATTCTATTGTATTATATTGTATTCAATAGGTATACACAAACCTAAACTGGTTGAGACATCACAGATTAAGTATTTAATTTTTTAACTTGGATAATAATATATTTTTTGTAATGAATATTTGCAGTAACAAATTTGCGATTTTTCGTTTTATAAGTTACAAAATAACTTTATTTAAAATAGTAGCGTTTTACGAACTTACGAAAACTTCTTACCAATAGTTGTGAGTGGTTGGAAGATTATCGTATTGACATTGTTTATACGCGTTAAATTGAGTAAAACACTCTTTCATTATTTAAATTTTAATTAATTGCGCTGGTCTCTGCGTATTTGTTTTGTGTCAATTTTACGAAATCGTTCAATAATATTAGTAATGATAACATATCCTATCGGAAAACTAATTAGTTTATACGTACGTTACGAAAGCGATGCACCTATTAATAATTACGACATATAGAATTTACGATAATAATGATAAAAATAATTTATTCATTTTGAATTTAATTTATTCGTTAATATTTTTGAGTTTCATCAGTCAGAAAAAAATTGTGCCAGAAATTGGAAATAATTACGGAAATATTTTACGCAAAGGACTTACTTATTGCGTCGTGATTTTTCATTAAATATGTTAGTTTCGATCCTTCCTGTGGTCCCATTTTTGCGGAATACATATTTTAGTCAGTGACATCATATGCGTACAAAAAGCTCACATTCGTTTTAAATCATCCTGGTATCCGGCTATTAATAAATCGCAGAAAGGCTAAGACCAGATTCTGAAAATCCGACAAATTCTAAAAAATAGAAATTAAATCATATAGGAGTAATAAAAACAGGTGTGAAAAACATTATTAAATCAACAACTAAAGGATAAGTCAGTATTTTAGCAATTCTAACGCACGAAATTCATTTGAACAACCACACTTCACTTTTTACATCACACAATTTCAGTAGAATTGCGTTCTGAAAATAATGTAGCGGTGGCTGAAACGTCGCAAAAATGTAGTGATAACGAAACGCCATAATATCCTTTAAAAAAACGCTATCAGCTACTAAACTTAAGCAAGCTTGTTATTTTCTGTCTTGAATGTTTACAATTTAAAATATATTTGAGCACATTTGTACAAATTGTTGAGTTTCTGCTCTTATCATGTTATTTGCTTCAGTAAATTTTAAAATTCCAACTATCGCAGCTTGCTCCGGAGAAATTTGTTGTTAAATGTATTCAGGGTAGGAGTATTTAATTTCGCGTAGTGTTTTTCTCGACATAAGAACGTAAAATTATTCGAGTGAGAAGCGACAGGTGAATGATCACACAAATAGGATTCCAGAGAGACAAGCAAGCGGCGCTATTTTTGTTCTTCGTTACTGCCATATTAATTTCTCTAACGTTATCTTGCGTTGCCCATTAAATGAATAACCCAGAGGACTTGTGTTTAATTGTACTGAACAGTTACAACACAAAATAGAGAATAAACAACTGAAATTTCACCCCGTGAGATATATTATATAATTTACGGAACCTTACGATGAAAGGAAAAAAAATACTACATTTTATAAAATATATATGAGGTACACACTCATTATATCGCCTGAAAAATAAAGTGTAATTGATGTAAAATGAAATATTAAAAAATAAATAATAAATCGTCGTTCTCCTTATAATCTGTCGTAACTGACATTTTTGTGAAATTTCAGTTAGGAATAATTTTATTCAAATCTTCTAATTGTCGACGAGCTTACTAAGTCTCACGCCTGTAACTTTCACTGCATAACAGATGTCGAGAATTTAGATATTTTTCGTGTTTGTATTGTATTTTATTGTCATTTAAGTCAATGCAAAATTAAATCTAACCTTTTGTTATTCTATATCGATAAAGTAATCATAATGAACCATCAAAAAATTAACCGCTCCATTGAGCATTGTTTACATTGCAGATAAAATTAACGATAAAAATCGCAAACGCAAAAACGCTCTCTTGTAAAATTTGTGCAAACGCAGATACGGCAGTTAGTTAGGATAGGAACGATATGAGGTATTTTAAATATCTCCTCAGACTTAAAGTCATATGAGTTTTTTTTATTAAAAAAAAAACATTAAAAACAATGCTACATTCTTTTGAATACGACATTCTTATTCTATCGTAGCGAAATTTTCTTTTTATACTTTTAATTTGTGACTTTATATACTTATTCGCATATTTAATAAACCATTTTAAATTAATAAAACATATATTTTATTCTCCGTTCTGTGAACTCTGGTTCTTGAATTCTGTAAATAACTTGAGCAAGCACTCGTGCAACTGTTGGTTATGAATAAGGAAAAGCACACTACTCACTTAAATTTATTGCTTTTATACCCTGTTTTATATTCAGTATGTAGATTTCGTGTAGGTATATTTATACACATCTATTTATGTAAAGTTTTATCACTTTAAAGACTTATTGACTACATATTACAATTTAAAAAAAAATCAATCTCATAGATCATGTTGCGAGTATTTATGTTTTGTACTGATATTTCTTGCTGGAACTGCATTTTATATACTAAAATAGCAACTATACAGTTCTTTCCACATTTGTGTTATTTGACCAGTTAACTGGTCAAATAAAATAAAAATTGCAAAAAGTATACAGTCGTTATTTTATTATATATATTTTCAGTATGTGTAATCCCGCATCGTCCTGCGAGATTAAAATTCTCATTAAAGCTATTCCTCTTAAATTGACGTATACTTTCTGTCGATAGTCGATAGCGGTGAAAAAAATTAATTTGATTGTTAAGTAACGGGCGTGTGTAAATACATTTCTTCAAGAAATTAAAAAAAAGATCTTATCTTCGTAGTATTTTTCAAAAGTTAACAGTCATGATTTTAGTTACTTTTGCTGTAGTTAAAAATATCTAATTTAGATTTCAATTTTCTTTATTTTTTTCAATCTAATTACTTTAGATTTTCTTACCTTTTCTGTATAGAGCACTACAACATAATTTTACGTTTACTTATCTTTTATATTATATGTTGTATAATTTGTAAATAATTACGTTAAATTGATCATAAATGATAGTGATTAGTTTAACGCTTCACTCCAGGGTAACTTAACATTGAAAAAAAAAAAAAAAATATTAACCCCACCGGGAATAGAATCTTGAACTTCGTGCATAGTGCTAACCTTTACACTTTACACTATGTATGCGGACGTAATATGAGTTGTTGCAAAGCGTACCGAAAGTACTTTTACAAAAACTAGATCTTTCAGTTCATTCACAATATGTCCGCTGATCAGTCTTAATTTGATTTGATACATTCACCTACCTATAAGATTAAAAAAGTATAAATTATTGAATTCAGTTTAAGATCGCATGTTTTTTCTAAGGTACCCATATTGTCGCTTTAAATAAAGTCTGGTTTTAGTCTGTGCGCTAGTCTCGTCCAGTCCGTAAAATACGAACGTGCTTGAGACGATACTCTTTCAAGGAGTTTGATTATTGCCTCGAGCAAAGATGTAACAGCCATTCTTTTGTCTAGACAGTAATGCTTGCCACTTGATGCTATGAAATTAAAATTCAATTAAAAATAAGCGCTAGCCAACGATCGTAAGTAATTATAGTTTATTAAATATTTATTTTTCACATAAAATAAAACGGCGATCAATTGTTAGTTCGTTTGGTTATTATAATATATTAGTTAATCTACAATTTTATTATTAATATTTTTGAAAATTGGCAATTGTTATTTAATAGCGTACCAATTTTATTTTATCGTACGTACAACACTAAATACAATGAGCAATAAAGCTTTTTGTTATACTGAAATGTGTTTTGTTATTCAATATGTGTTACTAAACATTTGGTAAAAAAATAGTTTATAGTTGTAAAAAGCATTCTCTAATGTAATATGTACGAGTAATATGCAATATAAATCAACCATCAAAATCAATCTAAGGTCGACCTGGAAATGTTACACGGAGCACAAATTATGGGTTTACTTTTTTAATTTTTGAATTGAGTTGAGTTTTATTTGACCTATTTTCTTGTTGCTTGTTATATTATGTAAAACGTTTGGAAAATAATTATTATTTGTCGCACGTTTTTGTCTCCAGGACGTTTCATGAAATCCACCATTTTCTGTAAAATTATAAATTCTATATAGATTCTGTACTTTTAAACTTTTGGTAACTTCTATGGTAGAACTTAAGATAATTTTTTAGAACTTTCCTGATTTTTTTTAGTATTATTAACAGTCGTTTAAAAATACATAGACTTTTATTCGGAATATGTAAGCCATTCAATTAATGTTTTCGTAAAATACACGCTATGCTCCAACAATATGTGCTTTGGTTCGTTCTACATCAACACACATCTATCCTGTTTATTATAGTAATATACCAATAAGAAACGCTCTCGACTATCAAGTGCCATGGTCGGACGTTATCAAAGATAAAATTCTCGATTGGTCATTTGTATTATTTTTTATTACCGAATTCTTTACGATTACGAACGTTATTCGATGGTAATTCACATTGAGTAGTTAGGTATGTGTAAGTACAGTCGCTTGCTCGAAATACGGAGCGATACAAATGCCCGGGCGGTTAAACTCGCAACACCTACTCTGGATTTTTCTAAATAAAGTACAGTTATATTATAACAATATTTTGAGTGATTTTTTTGTGCATTTTTATATGGCCAAAGATAATTTATTATCTTTATTTATGACAGTTCCTTCTCTTTAACTAGTAGTGCATTAGAAGCTTCTAGTTCGATAATTTGTAATGTCCAACCGGACAGAGCCGCCTGTTCCACGTATTGTAAAGATAATATATTTATATTATTTTTTGACATCTCATCAAAGATGAAGAAGAATATGGAAGTCTGGGCATTTACGGGGCTTACGACCGTCATAGGCTGTAAATAATATAAAATGTTGTAAATAATATATTTATATTAAAGGTATCTTAACTTGATATGAAACATCTATCGTTCCTCTTTTTATGAAAGAAGATGGAAATCTGAGAATTACAGGGCTTACGACATGGCATTTGGCTGGCTAAAGCGCTCACTTTGTACACTTGTGTAACGTTCACCATTCTGCTCATTATTGAATATCCATATTGCATTAATTCTTGAAACCTGCATATATGCAATGCTTCTCAGGTCCTTTCACATGCCGGTACAATTTTTGATACATTTGGAAATATATTCTAGCGCAATTTGTTGAGAAATTGATGAAGTATTTTTTTTAACTTTTTCATTTTGAGTGATCGCTTAAGCCAGCCAAATGCCACGTCGTAAGCCCTGGGATTCTCAGACTTCCACCTTCATTCATATAAAGAGGAACGATAGATGTTTCATATCAAGTTAAGATACCTCTTCGGCTGTCCAAATTTAAAACACAGTAAGGGACATTTTTTTGTAGTAGGTTTTTTTGCATTTATGGACTAAGTAGACTCTACTTAGTCCAAAAATGCAAAAAAAACCTACTGCAAAAAAAATGTCGCTTGCTGTGTTTTAAATTTGGACAGCCGTATTATATTGATACCTCATCCGTGGGGTGAATAATCCAGTGCCTGATGTATTAAATAATATTATTATTGTTAATAATTTATTTAAACGAAACTCGTAAGCCATGCAAATTACCCATCTTAATCATGTTTAGTTTGTCGCTTTCAACATCTAAGTAAGTTAATTCTCATTACTTCCGTTGTTCTCATCCCGTCGTCCTGCTCCCTTGTTCCTACACTACGAATGTAGGTACCTAGTTGCCGGCTGACATTCTCCATTCCTTGTTCGATACCTTTTGCGGGCGGAACAAAAAGTTTTTAACCCACGGAGAACTTCCGACATGCGGGAAGCGTAGCGAACCAAACTTTAGCTTTATAACCGAATTATATAATGCAGAGAACCTTTTAGGTGTTTAAAAAATGTAATTTGTCAGGAAATATGTATTTTAAATACGAAATGATATTATTTTTTATAATGTGGTAGTAATAACTGTTACTAGCAGATATCTAGTCTCCTTTAGGCTGAAGAGTATGATCAAATTTGAAAAAAAAAAAGTTATCAACCCTTTTTTACTTGCCACTACATCTGATTGCGAGCAGTTTTATTTTTTTAATTTGTACATTTGAATGAGTAAATAGGCAGCAACAATAAACTTTACCCTCAGGGTACATTTTGTTTACAGCGTTGGACACTAAATGTCGTTTGCGAAACAATAATATTATTAATAACAGTACTTTTTTTTAAATATCAGAGGTTTGTAGAAAACTGAGAGTTTAATTTTGATTTAATTTAAATTTAGTATTTTTAAATATATCTACTAATTCACTAAAAACTATAGCCATAAACTATAATCACAACAAATGCTCTTTTTTCATACCGACGAAATCTGAAAGTATTGAAATAAAAATGTAATTTTACCTATATTTTTGTTGTTATTTGAGATGAAGAAGTTTTTATGGAAGTCTGAGCTTGCTTTTGGCTATATGTACTGCGCATTATTTACCACTCAAATAATATTATACCGGTGTAAAAATAACAATTAAAAGAAATTTTCTGCAATTACCTAAGAACTTAATACCTTATGATAAATAAATTGAAATAAGTTAAAAGTACCTTTGAATTTTCATTTTTGAATATATTTTATTGTTTCGATTCAAGCGGACTCCTAAATCTCCCATCTTTGATGGGTATCTTGTGGCTACAATTACAGAACCTTTTTGGATGGTCGAGTCCCTTTTCTAGAGTACAATTTATGTACACGTTCGTTGACTGCACACTGCGTTTTGTTTCGAAGCACTGCCCTCGTCTAGCCTGGCTTTCCAATGTCCCAGCACTAGTCTGAATGTTTATATGCCCCTTACTTTAAAATTGATGCCTGCGATCGATAACCCATTTTGTGCCAATCTACTTTTATTAGTTCCTCTCTTCAAGGATTGGCTCGCGATAATAAATAACATTTATCCATGAAGTCTGCTCTACGAAAGTTTCGGGTAGAAACTATACACTATTTCCAGTTTAGTATATTTATAAATGGCTCCTGAAACTTACACGTATACAACTTATCGATAAGTATTGTGAATTATTTTTAGGTAGAAAATACACGTTTTATTAAGAATGAATTGTTTCACAATCAGTTTTTTTTATTCCTAGATCAGTGTCGATTTAGATTTTAAAAATTTATAGTACATTATTTTTTTACGATTTAAAACATACGTGCTACGTATTCCACTCTCGTGAAAGATGAAATAATTTAGGGGTTTTATTTTGAGGGTTTTATATTATTTTGCGGCCATTTCTATGTTTATTTAGTATAATATTTCGTTTGTCTCACTCTTTTTTTTTAAACTCCGATTTAGAAATAGCACTTACGATGTAAGGTAAAACATCTTGCTAACATGTAATTAATTAAAAAAAAAAACGGAGTCGGCTTATCTGAACTAATCTAATATTTTTTTTCTTTTACAGCCATCATCAACTGATTCACTGTTAGATGTCATTCTTTTGTCTGTTAGCTGTCTTCCATTTGCTCTTCTTGCACCTGATTTTTAAACCGGAGGCGCAAAACTGCAAGGACATTTGAAGTAATGGAAAAATTTACATCCATACTTGTTCAATTATACGAAGAACACATCATCAATCATTATATTCCGAAAAGTCACCAACTCCGATCGACATTAGAATCCTGCCAACAACCGTCGCCTAACCGTAACTAATGAGAGATGTTAAGTACCGTCTGCTTTTGCTTAACGTATTATTTTGTAATTCGGTTCGTTCCCGACAGCTCCTGTACAGTGATCACTGATTAGATTAGTGCTAGGTAAACAACACATTAGGGAATGCTTCTGAGGAGATGCGCACGTGGAACCCGGCTCCTCGACGGTTATTCCTGGACACGGACGATCTATTTCGGGAGGCGACGGGAACAAGTTATAAACCCGGAAAATTTCTTAATTCGGTTGTACAGTATCTACTCAATGAATTAGGGCCACGCAGAATTTCGCGCATTTTCTCAATTCAAACAGGAAAAACTCAGAGAAAACCTTGAATAAAACAACATTGAATTTTATTTACACATGAACACTTTATTACGCTTAAATTATGCATATATTTTCATATAAATATAGATAGTATTTAGTATTTCCACCTTTGGCAGAAATAACTGCCTCAATTCTTTTTGGCATACTTAAAATGCACTGTTTTATCATTTTTTTATTTCTTCGTCTTCTGACCAAATTTTTTGAATATTTTTTTTAGACAGTCTACTGTCGGATTTGGAAATGAGTATACCTTATTTTTTAACATGCTCCATACGTTTTCTATAGGATTAAGGTCCGGAGAATTTCCAGGCCAGGGGAGCAAAGGCAGATTTTTGTTAGACAAAAATTTTATTATTGATTTAGCCCGGTGGCAAGGTGCCCCATCCTGCATGAAGGTGTATGGACCTTCTGTTGGGTCGAGTGTATGGTAGAAGGGCAATAAAATTCGTTCGAGGACCTGCTTATAGGAATTTTGGTTCATTGTTCCTTCCACGAAAAACAACGGCCCAGGTAAATTGTTAATAATACATGACCATATCATTGTTGCAGGGGGGTGTTTGATAACTTTTACCACACAGGCCTCATTGTAACGTTCCATTGGTGTTCTCCTGACGAATCGACGGCTCTCTGTCACGGCTTCTAACCGGCACTCATCACTAAAGATGACCTGAAAAATAATGAAAATTTAAGTTTAATTCAAATATATAAGTTTATTTACTAAAATGATATGTTGAAAATTCAATTTAAATAAATACCTTTTTCCAATCATCTACCGAGTAATTTCGATGTAGCCTGGCCCATTTTAATCGATCCGCTTTCATTCGTGGTGTCAATTTTGGTACTTTTACAGGGCGCCTGCATTTCAGATTTATTTCGTAAAGACGTCGCCTCAGTGTTGATACCGATATATTTATACCCTCTTCTTCCAATTTTATTTTTAACGTTTTTGCTGATGCACTACGGTTTTCTAAGGCACTTTGAACGATTTTTCGATCAGTCCTCGGTGTTGTTTTTCTAATCCTACGACAGTTCTTTCGCCGATTGCTGGTGGCGGGTGACTGATTTTTTATTGATTTTGAAATTCTGTCCACTGTTTGACGAGAAACGTTTTCTTTTTTTGAAATTTCTCTATTAGATAGTATTCCTAATTTCAGTAGCACTATAACACTAGACTTTTTTTCCTCAGAAATGTCTTTACTTTTTCCCATTTTGCCCTTTTCAAAAAAAACACTTGTGCTTACAAAAAATTTTTATACTTTATGAACTAAAATTAAAAATTAAGTTTTTTTCACAAGACACGATAACTATATAACCTCTCTGAACAAAACAACAACCAGAACTCAAGAAACTTCACTAATAAATGAGATAGGACTATTTTTTGAACTTTCAACTATCTGTCTACCTGTGCTAATTAGGGACCTTTCTCAGAAAAAGGGTTTGAAATTTTGTAAAGGCTTAAATAATCCAGGTATATTTTACATATTATTGAAGGTAATATACATGATATTAGATGTCAATAGAAAACTTAAAGTATTTATGTAAAATAAATATAATAATCCAAAAGATTTCAGAGTATTCAAAAAAATAATGGGTGGCCCTAATTCATTGAGTAGATACTGTATATTAATGTACTCGAGACATCTGCCCGTACATATGAAGCTTATTACATCGCCGCAGTGTGCCGAATCGTATGGTATATATGCAGATCAAAATGCCAAATATATTCGACCTTGTCTCTTATGTATGATATGTAGACGTGAAGATATAGCCGCCTGTTAAAATCGCACATGTAATAAGGCATTTACAAACTGTGTTTTCCATATGCCTACTGGGATATTAAATAGACTGTTTTCTTTGTTTCATTAATTGATTCGGCAGTCACTTTGTGGTAAGATCTATCCATTTTTAATGAATGTTTTACTTAGTAAATACCACTATTTCTGAAATTCTACTGTGACACGTGTTTCGATGCATATACCATATGGTGTTTGAAAATTATGCGGAATGCATCAAAACACGTGTCACAGTAGATTTTCAGAAATCGTGGTATTTCCTAAGTAAAACATTATCTAAAAATGTTTTCAAAAAACCTACCCAATACTTTATTTATCGACGGTTTTGATTACGTGATGTTTTGCAATACATCCATCATTTTATATGCATCAATGCTATCATAATGCACGGTTATTCGCAATAGCCGTTTTAAATATGGATTTTTGATTTTTTTTGTTAATTAATGTCCACAATTAAAGCGGGGATGAAACAATAAATCTCGCCCTACACCATGAACGTGACGTATGCAAGTTGAAACACACACTCGTACCATAGTAGTATGGTATATGACTCCTTATTTCCTATGTGATGTTAACATTATCGTTAGACAATGTTTGGCTAATAACTTCTGTAGCAGCAGTGCATGTCCGTTACTAAACGGGATTAGACGTTATTGCACTTGTCTCTTTAATTATTCAGGTTGAAGTAAACAGGCGTTCAACCCATTACATGTACAAATGCAAAATGAAGAGTAAAATTACTACAACAAAGGTATTTGAAATATAATATCTTACGTTAAAAATACTTAGAAGGAAATAGATGTACTTTTTTTAGTAATTTTATTTAAAAATTATTTTTAATTTAACTACACATTATGATATTTCAAATGTTAAAAAGTTTCAATGCTGTATCAATTTGAAATGCAGATGAGCAAATTAAAACGTTTAAAAATTAGACCATGAGTATGAATCCTCATATTTTTAACATTATCCTTATCATTCATCGTTCACTTTTTGTAATGCCACTTAAAAAACACTCCTTCCTGACTACCGGTTTCAGAATAATCATTCCATCGTCAGGTCTAATGTAGACTCTTTTTTACCTGACGATAGAATTATTATTCCGAAACCGCTAGTCATAAAGTAGTGTTTTTTAAGTGAAATTACACAAAGTTAACGATGTTACACAAAGTTAACGATAAGGAGAGTGTTATATTACCATACCACAAAGTTAACAATGCTTTTAATATGCAAAATATCTCAGAATATTATTCCTTTTTTGTGTTTTCGATTTCAGCCCAGATTATTGTTTAAATATTGGTCTATTTATACTAAAATGTGTGCTTAGTATAATGCAAGAATCATACATATAAAATCTGTTTTGTATCGGTTCCTTATATCCGTAAACTTGGTGGTCATGGCCGTCGTTAAATGAGCACGAAGTTGTAGAACCATTTTGCCTCAATGTGAATGGACCATCAAACATTAAAGCACGGCAATACCACTGGTCGTGTATCGCGGATGTTTCGAATCCTGCAGCGGTTACCGCCTCAAATTCTTATAGGGTAATGAAACCGGACCCCTATTCAAGGTGCAAAATTTTACTACCTACCCCTCGTTGCTATTCTTGGCTGTCTGACCCCGACTCGCAGGTGCCGGCATATTTGTAGCTTTTTCATAAAATGGTTTCCCGTTTCGCGATCTCGTACTGTCTGCCTCTGCATACAATATTTAAGTATCCCGTATATCGCATCAGGAGTCTGATTCGTTAATTAATGTCCGTTTTAGTTGAAATCGGTACCAAGCAATCCGAATCAATGAGCTTGAATAGTGCAGCAATGTATAATACTCAATTAGTGATAGATAAATATGCACTTTACTGAAAATTATGTTATTTATTGATTTGGCGTCTAATTTGTAGAACTCCATTTTAATTCATGTATTAATTTTAAATCAAACAGATTTTTTGAGTCTACTAAGTTGTATTACATTAACAAAAAGACTTAAAAAATTTATATTGTGACAATTGTTACGCCTTGTTAGGCATTATCAAACGAATGTGAAGATCAAATGGACTACGGTCATTATGTACCGGTACAATTCTAAGTGACAGTTTTAACAAACATGTGTAGCAATAATTTATGGGAGACAAGAGTAGCTAATGGGGGATGTAGGTACGTACCCTTATATTTATTTTCTGGGAAAGGAAGAATTTATTGACATGGCAATTTTTTAGAGAATTAATGTTCTAAAGCTAAATACAATTGTTGGTAATATTATTTTTAAGAATGTATATTTATAACAATTTTTTATGTGTTTTTGTTAATAAAATACAACTAAGTAGACTCAAAATTTTTATTTAAAATTAATACATAAATGAAAATTGTGTTTTTTTCACTTGGACCAATGTTTTATGATTTTAATCACGATCCAATAAAATACTTAAAAATCGTGATGTTTTCTTAGGAAAATAGTTTTGTGACTAAAATAATGTGTAAAATGTTAATACTAAAATCAGTGAAGTGAGGCAGTGTTTCCTTTGTCTATTAACATTGGAGTTAGATACACCAATCAT
Organism: Brachycentrus maculatus; assembly: GCF_059751285.1. NCBI lineage: Eukaryota > Metazoa > Arthropoda > Insecta > Trichoptera > Brachycentridae > Brachycentrus > Brachycentrus maculatus. The sequence goes on along the minus strand of NW_028280863.1, from coordinate 672,483 downwards.
ATTTTGTTTTAAACCCTTAAATAATATTCAAGTAATGTGTATTACTGTTCAATTACCCTGTCAAGGGATTTGATTAAAAAATTGAAGCATCTGAGCATTATCTGTAGTTAAATTCCAGCGCGGTTTGTTTTCAACGTCACATACGTGTACAATATTTATACTTATATAGATTTGTATCATTAAGTAATTCTTATTGTTATTTACCAGTACTAAATTATATCTATATACGATGATGATACCATACACACTTGCAACCTATGGAGTATATACATTATGTTTTGAATACCTTATTAGGTTTATTCAGTTGAATGGTTTTTATTCGGTTAATAAACAAGGTGCCGTTAAAAACTACTCGGTACTTATTTAATTCTTGTAAGATATTTTATAACAAGCCTTAATTGAACCCCAGTCTACATGACACTCATTTCAAACGACACAGTTCTTCGCTAAATGTGATAACAATAAAATGCTGTTCCGTCGACTTTTAATTACGTTTAAAAACTTATTGCGTTTTCCCAAGAGTCTGATCTCGTGTTAAGGGTGTTGCCGTCGTCCGTTCCTCCCCTATTTCACTCCCGCGGACGAGATTTTATTCACCCCGAGATAAGATTGCGCCGTGGGCGAGTGGAAAACCGGTTACGTGGTCCAGTGGACGGTAAGAGGTCTTACCAGAACGAGTTTTACTACCTTCGACTAGTCTGGTACATTTTCTGGGGAAATTCAATTTGTGTGCGTTATGACACTGGCTGAACTAGGTTTAACCCCTCGCCCGTCTTTACCAATGTTTTTGTTATTATTATTTTATCTTTACATGAATGTAATAAGATCATCTTATAATCTTTAAGTATCATTGATATTTATGTTGCATATTACACCTTCCTTCCTTATATTCATAGGAAGCTCTTGAATTGAATTTGAAACAAAATCCCTGGATTTCGCAGTTATTTCAATTAGAATTTTATTTAATTCTATAATTGCAAATGAAATATATTGTTAATTTTTTTTAACAATATGTTGATCTAATGATATACACAGCTTTTCAAATTCCGTGCTACTTTCAGATAAGCCTTTATTTGTATAATGGTTGAATTAAATCTAGTCACTTTGATTTAATAGTCTGCGACACTAACCATAGGACTATATCCCAACTCAATCACAAATGCCAGAAGGGCTTTTACAAGCAGGAAATACAAAGAAAACATACAAAGGAGAGGAGTCAGAAATAACAATTGGTACATTCGAAATATAATAAAAATGGATTTGGTTCATTTTTGCACTTTGTAATTTTATTTAAGATTTAAAAAAAATATATTTTAACTTTATTTCTTAATAGAAATTGATTTTTTCTTCAACAAAAAATGGTATGAAAATGATTTAAATACACTTCGATTGCTTTGTGTAATTGTAAATGGCCTATTTGAATGAATACAAAATTTCAACAGTCTATCTGTTTGGATTTCCACATCACATAGATATTATCTACCTATTTTCTTTGCCAAATGACGAGGGTTACCTCTGTTACATACCTACTTACATTTTAGCGAGCGGTGTAGGATGATTTGTATGAATACGAACAACATATCCTCTCTCATGTAATTTGATCCTTGTATGATTGCTTTCCACAAAACAAACCTAGCTAGTGTACAATCATTGTTATTACTCACGTTTTTATCCCATTGGTATTTCTGTATTTAAACTATACCCTAATGTTGTTTCTTAATTCAACAATAAATACACAGTTTAATGACACGAGTCATTAACTATATATCCTCTTACATATATATTTTTTTATTGTTGTCATTTGAAAAAAAATATTCAACGATATACATGTTAAAAAAATTCACGGACGCGTCACGTTTAATATAAACATTTCATTATGCATTTCATGAGCGATGTATACACAACGATTCAAAGCGATAGAATAATATAGTGTTACGCATGCACGCGTTTAGATAAACACGTCGGACGCCATATATGAATAGCTGAGGTCCTACGCGTTGTTCTCATATTTTAGTTAACACAAACAATTAAGATCAGTATTAGTAATTGAAGCACCAATCAACGGCAGTGTAAATATTTATTAAACAGAATATATATATATATATATATATATATATATATATATATATATATATATATATATATATATATATATATATATATATATATATATATATATATATATATATATATATATATATATATATATATATATATATATATATATATATATATATATATATATATATATATATATATATATATATATATATATATACACACATATATTCACACATATATATATATATATATATATATATATATATATATATATATATATATATATATATACACATGTAAAATGTATACAAAATCAACTAAAATAGATTTTTTTCAAAATAACCTAGGATATTTCAGGAGAACACTTATTGCGATTTTTTATTGCACCCTCTGCCTCACGTCATTCACAGTACTTGAGCATCGTTTTCTAAAATTATATCCATTTTAAAATACATTATATTTTTAGACACTAAGAGAGTAACTGTTGTGCTGTGCCAATATTTTAAGAAAGCAAACAAAAGTACGAGTGCCTTTTAACAAATTCAACTATTTTTGTTTATGTAGTTTTTTTAGCGTGCCTATAATTTATTATTACTCCCTGGTTTGTGTTTTTAGTTAATTTCGTGGTAAATTCTGAACTAAAAATAGCGCGGTTTTATTATTTTCAAGACCGAGCTTTAGTAGGAATTTTCGTCGTAGCTTTTAATTTAATGTGAGGCGCCGCCATGTACTTCATAAGGGTTATTATATAACACTCAGGGAGATTACTTGAGATAACTACCTTTTATTAATGTCAATTATAGATGAGCATTCCATTTACATACAATATACGTAATATATATATATATATATATATATATATATATATATATATATATATATATATATATATATATATATATATATATATATATATATATATATATATATATATATATATATATATATATATATATATATATATATATATATATATATATATATATATATATATATATATATATATATATATATATATATATATATATATATACAGTGGGTGGCCATATTATTAGGGACACTTCGAATTTCCTGTAATTTTCATTATTAAATGAATTTAATGAGCAAATAATTTATTTTTTTATTGATTGGGGTGCTTTAATTAGAATTAAGAAACTGTATTATCATGAATTTAATAATACCAATTTATTTTTATCATAAAAAGTGATTTTTCTACAATTTCAAAAAAATCTTAATTTTTAGTAATAACACCCTTTGCTGCGATTACAACCTCCAAACGTCAGGGCATACTTTTTAATGCAGATTTTTGCATGTGCCAGAGATTAGGATTATTATGCCATACTCTGATAAGAGTTTCTATCATTTGCCGCTTGGTGGTGATGACTTCTTTAGCAATCTCACGTTTCGTTAGTTCCCAAAGGGTTTCAATGGGGTTCATATCCAGCTAATTCCCCGGGAAAGGCAAAACACAGAGGTTTTTTTCAGCCAAGAATGTGATAACACTCCTGACTTCATGACACGATACCGAATCATGGATTAACACATACTCTTCATCGCCAGGGAACCATTCTTGAGCCTCGGCTGGAGTCGACTTTTCTATACTCGCTGGTACTGGTCTTGCCTTATGGTCCCTTCCATGATAAAGAGGCATCCCATACCCTTAAATGAGATCACGGACCACAACATTATGCTAACAGGGTGTTTTTAACCCTCTCCACAAGGCAGTCTGGGTGGAATTTTTCTCCTGGGCCACGTCGGACAAATGAAGTTTTTCCCACCAAAATTTTAAATGTTGACTCGTCCAAGAAGCTGACCTATAATGTATTACCATAATTGCAAAAATACATATATTTTTATCTTCTTAATTTATTATATGAATACAAGTCATGAATACTCGATTCCAGTCCAAAACAGTCATATTCCGGAGTTCTTTGGCCCATAGGAGTCGTTTTTTCTTCATGCCTCAGTCAGGCGTAGTTTTTTGGTTGGACGTCGACCCATTAGATTTACTTCAACTAACCGTCTCTCAACTATCCTTTTGGATAGGTTGATTCCTTCATCGTTTATCAACAAAAATCAACAACAATTAGACAATCAACAGACATTTTATGATTTTGGAAATAGATGTCCCTGATTTTATGGGCACCACGCGGAATTGTGATGCTTTTTCTGCCTTTTTTTCCGACGCGGGCTAATTCTAGACGCAGGTTTTTATCAATTTTTCTTTGTACCCGATGGACTCCTGACTTCAAAACATCTGCAAGTGCTGCTATTTCTCTCTGGAAATATGTGGAATGAAGAAGTAAGGTTATAACTTGCCTACATTTTCTCGGAGATATGTTTGAAGACTTGCCCATACTTAAATTGAGAATATTATGGTTCAGTTCAAACTAAATTGAATTTTATTTAAAAATTAATTGAAATTAACTTATTGAATTAGCAAAACTAATAAATTATTAAACAACACTTACGTTTTTATGGTCTTGAACTCAAAAAACTTACACAAAAATGGTTTAAAAAAATATTAACTGAGCTCACACTAATATCATTTTTCACTAATCAACATTCAAATGAAAAAAAACTTACTTATTTGATATTTCACAGTATTGATACATCATCTTAACAATAATTATGATAACAGCAACAAAAATACAAAAGAAAAAATAATTATAATTAATTAATTTGACCAAAAAATTCATTTAAACTTGAAAATTACAAAAAAGTACAAGTGTCCCTAATAATTTGGCCACCCACTGTATATATATATATATATATATATATATATATATATATATATATATATATATATATATATATATATATATATATATATATATATATATATATATATATATATATATATATATATATATATATATATATATATATATATATATATTTATATATATATATTCACATCCGGTCAGTCAGGAGTCGTAATAATCGTTGGGTATGTATAAGGAGATGCATGAATGTAGAAGAGGCGGCGAAGAATGTTTACAAAGACAGAGTGGTGTGGCGTTCGATCCTCTCTGCCTACCCCTGCGGGGAAGCGGCGTGATGGTTAGTTAGTTAGTAATGAGAATTATTTTAAGTATATTTTATTTAAGCAAATTTGTTGTAGCTGAAAATCGACGCTTATTTTCATTTGTTTTACTAAGGAAAACTCTACTATACATCATTTGGACAGGTATTCCATATCGCATGAGTAATAATAATAATATTATATTAATTTGGATAATTTGTATAGCGCCATTTTCGTAAAATACTACCTCAAGGGCGCTTATAGGGTAGACAGTATTATCACGATAAAAATACTATAAAAATACGACATGTAAATTACGTTATATTTTCCAAAGTTATACATATTAAGCATAATGCGTCTGTGTAAAAGAAACACGTATTTAAACTACACAATGCCTATTTTTTTCTTAAACAAGTTTTAGAAGCTGTTCAAAGGAACCCACAATCAAAATATTTTGTCATTCGTTTTCAAGCTTATTCAAATGTTTGAATAGTTTAGATCTTTGATATCGTCAACCGTCTATTATGCTCTTCTTCAAACGGGACTGTTTAATGAACATGTCAATTACTAAATTGTATTAATGAATCGGCGTGCCGGCAACTAGCCCCGATGGCTGAAATGTTGTGAAAATGCTAATCGTCAGTGTGGCGGCGTCTGTGAGGGGCGCTTGCCAAACCCTAATGGCCAGCTAGCCTATTACATAAATCATTTCAGCAAGATTTAGCTTGTACATAATGTTGGTTTATTTCCCTTAAATGTGTTTTTGTATTTCGTACTGTCGTAGGCAATAGTCGTGATTATTTTCTAACGCAGCCAATTCGCGATAACTTCAAATTCTCACGACACCAAAATACAAAATCGTTTAGAAAACAACCATGAAAACATTTAACTTACGTATTAAAATCAAACACTGATGTTAAGAGTCAACTTAATTGTATTATAAGTATTATTAAAAACACATTAAAATGTGACAATTGTTTCGGCTTGTTATGGCATTTTCGCTTGTTAATGCGATACAATTGTCACTATTTTTTAAAATGTGTTTTTGATAATAAAATACAAATTAATAGACTCTTAAAATCAGTATTTGATTTTAATATTTAATAAATAAATTAAAATTCAAATGTAGTTCTGCGAATTAAACGCCAAATTTATAAATAAAACGTTTAACATTTTTCCTAGTCCAGTGTGTATAAAATGTCGTAAATGATTATTTTTTAATTTAAACAATAAATTTGACATCTCAATATAGATAGCGAAGCATACGGAAGTATTTAGGTATTTACAGGGCCTATGACCTATATTTTGACCTTTAGCAGGCTGGTCCTCAAAGTAACTTTCTCACATACGAAACAGTTCGGCACTCAGATATTGTTTATTTTTTAATTATAATAATGTTTTAAACATAAAATTGTTAATGAAATGAACTTCTTTCCTATGGTAATACGTTTGAACATATCAATTTTACTATGTAAATATAAATACGCATTTTACGATATGGGTCACTGCCCCTAAGGATTTTAAAGGTACGGAGTGGAAATGCTAAGTCATATTTATAACTGATCAGAATATACCTGCTATCAGTCACCGTGACGAGCTGCAACCATTTTCCGCCCTTGATTTCCCTCGAGGGATGACTACTCTGACTAAAGAGCCTTCCTCCGCCCTTCACAATAGATACTCATATCCTTTCGCATCGACACATGTAATATGGTTTCACATTGTATGTTTATATTCGTAGACAGATTTTATATTTTCAAGCTAAGTTGGAAACGTTTTCGTAAGTGCGTGAAAAAAACGTCTTGTGATTTTTTCTTGCGAAATCCGTTTTTGACGTGCTGGTTATTATTATATTAAAAGTTTAAATATTATTTCTAAATTACGAACTGAGGTACAATAATTATTAATACAATACTTCAAGCATCAAATGTAATATTAAACTAAAAATGTAATGAATTTCGTCACTTATCTCTAAATTTATTAAATTCATTTCTTAAAATTATGTTTATTTGTAAAAATGGTGTGTACATTGGTAGACTAGTATGAGTGGTCAAGGTGATAAATGGGCATATAGTGCATGTACAAATTAAACATAATTATTTGACTACAGTAAGGGATTATTATAAGTATAGCGTGGAAAGCAGGAATAAAGAATAAGAAGAGTTAAGACAGCGAGGGAGATTTATGCAAAGGAGGGATATGATGGACGGTTAGGATTCCAAGGGAAGGAAGAAATATTTCGGATTTTTTTAAAGGTGGTAATAGAGGGTAGATTTTGCTTATGGTAGAGGTAATTCACACAAGTCTGGACCTATGTTATATATACCACTTGATAATTTACTTCAATAACTAAACTAACTAACCATCAAGCCGCTTCTCCGCCGGCGTAGGCAGAGAGAAAAGAACACCACACCGATCTGTATTTGCACACAATCTTTGCCTCTTCCACATTTATACATCTTTACATGCATACACGTCGAATTGTTCCGACTCCTAACCTGACCGCCTTCAAGTATTTGAAATACTTGATCATGCCATGTTTGTTCTTGAAATTCGAAAAGTTTCCCCAAATATATTAATTGGAACGCCATTTGGAATATTCCGATTTTGACAGGTTTTCTGTAGATAATTGTAAATATATATTATGGATAATTGTAAATATATGTAATATAATACCTAGGTACCTACCTATACATTTTATTAAGTACTTACGAATAGTACCTACATAAAACAGTTCTACCACCAGATGTCGCATGCGTCGCACTGAATAAAACAAAAGACATCAGATAGAAAAAATAGAATATTCTGAACTATCAGAATCAGATAGATAGATAAAAAATATTGTAAAGATAAATTAAGAATAAACTTTAATTATAAACTTTAATTACAAAGCAACACATTGTTTATTTTATTATTATACACCCACTTTACATATTATTTACACCCAATTTACGAAGGAAAATATTACCACGTTATATATATATATGATGGATAGTTGTAAATATAATTCACGTTTTATTTCCACTCCCCCTATCTATGTATTTTAGTTCTAATTTTCCAATAACTTTTTTGAGATGACTCGTGACATTGACTTATCAAATACTGATCGAAATGGTATTTACAGAAGTTGAAAGAGAAAAATGTTGTTTAATGGATTTGACATTTAAACCGATGACAGATAATTTGCCTTCAGTAGTAATTTCAGGTAGATAAGTATTTATTTAGATATTTATATGGAAATAATTTAATTAGTCTTGATAATTTTTATTCCTCAAGGAAAATTTTAATTAGTTTTACATAAAGTGTAAAACTTGTGTAAGCTTGTCTAGGTCTGGGTATGCATTCGTGAAAGCCATATTGTTTATATTTTTCTTTTCCTACTTACCAATGGTTGGCGAACCGCGGCTCGCGAGCTACTAGCGGTTCTTTGGTGTCTTAAGTCCGGCTCAGCCACAAATATGCACAACTGACACTCTGTGCTAATATGGAAATACATATTAGTAAAAAAAATAACTTTATTCTCAGAACAGTAAACATGGAATAGCACAAACATAAGAATATCAAACGCCTTTTTTTAAATACATATTCTGTTCCTTTTTCGTGCGAACAATATTTTTCGAGCATGATTCGTCCTTATCAAGAGTAAATAGAACAAGAAATCGTAAAATCAAAGAGAGTCTGGATCATGCCTGAAATTAAAAACAAATACACCTGACTTGCCCAAACTACTCAACGAGATGCAAAGCCATAGTTTACATTTAGTTTTTGTCGTGATTTAATTTTATGGATACCTTACTAACAATTTAATTTTTACTATAAAATAATAATAAAGGTGATTAGTTTAATAATACCAGGTATGAAGTTTTATTTAATGTTCCCCATTTTATTTGAGACATAAAACTCTGAAATCTAGCTACGGCCTATGCAACACCGCTTATCATGGCCCTACTTAGGTTTTAACTTTATAGGTTTTATAGCCTATACCTACACGTGAGTGGATTTACAGAATGTTTAAAGTTACTATAATTTCTGTTAATTCATCAGTGAATCTAGGCAAAAAAACACACGCATTGACTGATAAGTTTTGCCGACCACTGTATTATACCATTTCTATTATTCATCCTGAGCTCATTCACTTGCTTCGTCTGTACTCCTGCAAATATATTCCCCTCCTATCTTCAAAGATCTGGAGCACAGTTCTGATCATTTTCACTCATCGATAAATAGTGAAAATGTGGTCGTTGGTCTTCCCACGAAGAACCTTTTTATTACGTTGTTATTTATATTATCCCTATTTAATTTATTTTCTTTGTAGAATGGCCTCGGGGGCTACGTTGCGTGTATAATTAATTAAAAGAACAGTATGAATCGTTTTATTAGTTTCAGTTGCTTTTGGCAGCCTTTGAAAATAATACAGACAAAAAATACTGTTCGTTAAAAAGGGATAACTACACGGATTTCAATTAAAATTCAGCTAACGAATTTTAATTACGTGTATTATTTTTTTCTTCTTCAGCCTTTGTTTAACGATTCCTACTTCTTATTTTCTCCTACCTTCCCTTAAATTTACTTCTTTTTTTTGTGTAAAACAGAATTTATAAAGCCCAGAGCCCAAAAATATTTCATCAAAACAACATTAGATGTTCCGTGTATTGGTCCATATTTTTTTATTCCTTTCCCCAAATGATTCAATTCGTCAGTTAAATTTAAAACAATAAATAATCTTTGTACTTACACAAACTTCGCATATTTTGTTAAGTTTGTTCATTTCCTTTGCTCTTCGCAAGAAGATTTTTCACCGCAAACCAAACCACACGCTAAGTTTTATGTTTCTTATTACATTAATTGATAGAACAATATTTTATTGAATATTCACATACACTTCAGATACAGTAAATCAGATACAGCATACCGTTAATGATTTATTATTCTTCGGGCTCTTTATATTCTAAATGTATTAAACATCAGACAAATGGTTTGTGTATCCGTGTATTTTAATTTTTAGTACTTGGATTCCATTTCGTTGATTGAAAGTAACGGTTTTAGTATTTTAACTTGTTGACCTATGAAGTGGAACTCTTACTCGTATATCGATATGGAAACATTCAGTTGCGAACAAAAGTACCCGACTAGCTACGTGGCTCCTGTTACGAGAGTACCGAAGTCAGATAAGAGAACGGGTATTGTGTAAGTTTAGGGATTCGTTTCCTCGACCGCTCGTATCTAATTCAATTTCGTTACTCCGTATCCAATACCAAAAACTCAATATTGTATCAAACATCGATCACTCACGTCTGGTTACGCGTGAAAATAAATGTACCCGAAACATCCATCATCTTTGATTTACTAAAAGTGTGCCATGTTTTGACGCCGCCATTATTTCGCCTTTCGCATATTTATCGAAAGCGCCAAAGAAAACATTATTCAAACGAGATATATTTGTCTTTATCGCTTTATCGGATTTAAAAAATTTATTCCGCCATTTTATGTTCCGAGTGATAAATTGCAATTGGTAGTACCTCGATAACTTACTGACAGACGCCGAGTTGATGGAAAACAAATCTCCCGTTGAATTTTCTTATCGAACATTTTGTTAGTTATCTGACAGACTCCGGACTCCGGATGCCTTTAATGTTCGCGAATCTCTGAGAACACTATTTAGAATTCAATTATAATAATAAGCCAATAGTAAATTTCCTCCTTTATGAAGAGATCTGCTTTATCTCCTTCCCACCTCTGCCGCTGCCACATATTATTGAATTAATTAAGTAAATGCACTTCGCTTGAATTCCTTCTATCTACGCCTTCCAACGGGCTATCGGTTTACGTTATTGGCTTGTGAAATTCCGAATGAATTCACCGCCATATCTTCAAAGGATCAACAAAGCGAAGCCTTCGAGAGGATAGAAAATTTATACCGTTTATAATATTCGATCGAATTTTCTCAAATTATATATCATATTCATAACCCTGATGAACATATAAGCATTTACACTCGATTTAATATTAATGGAATATACAAAATATATAAAATGAAGTCTCTTGTTTTTTATGATTATTATTTTTGAATATTTACCGTGCTCGGTTAGGATTTTGACTAATGTGTTTGAAAACGTAACACAAGCTTATATTATGTCTCCATCCATCATATTTTCACGAGTTAAACGGATCCCAGAATTTTGCCAATTGTAACTGATATATTTTCCTAGAGTTGACTTCATAAGTCAAATAAGCTAAAAGCTCTTCGTTTCTCTCGACATACTCGAGATAGCGTAGCGCGGCAGACCACCTACTACCACCTGGCGTCTTGGTGATAAGCCAAATTCGTTTTATTTTCTAGTTTGTGAGCAACGTTGGTATACGGCGATACAAATTATATATTATTATAACTTAGCGGGACTGTCTTGAAAGACATGCTAACGTTGTCACGGCTGATGTATAACACTCGGTACAATTCCTTAATTCTGAAATCATCCCACGAACTAGTCAATAATATTATTTTTAACCCAATATTTCCTGACAGTTGAAACCATTTTATCCTATCATAGATCTTTTTGTGTCGCTGAAATAGTAACTGTTTTCTCAAATTTACAAATGTATATATATATAATTATATATATATATATATATATATATATATATATATATATATATATATATATATATATATATATATATATATATATATATATATATATATATATATATATATATATATATATATATATATATATATGTATGTATATATATATTATATATATATATATATATATATATATATATATATATATATATATATATATATATATATATATATATATATATATATATATATATAAATATATATTATTGTTAACTACTGTATTCATAATTATCACGTACCAGCCAGGTATATTTAGACCAATAGTATTTATACAATAGTAGTAGTTTATTTTCCACTAGGCACATGCCTTTGGCGGTTCTATTGTATATTGAACCAAAAGTGATATAAACATTAATCAGTAACTACCTCTTGTGAATAAATAATAGTCTTTGTTGTATCGGAAGACATAATTTACACCCAGTTATTTTCGAAATATTTATTATTTATTTATCATTCATTTGTTAAAACGTATACCATTATCTTTTTTTGTCTTTTGGCGTCCGGAGTGTCATACTTTGTGTTTAATTATTTCGATGATGATCCTTGAGACTTATTTATATTGCTTTATAACAGTTATTTCCTATGGCGATATTTTGATTTTCTAGTAATAAATTCTTATAGACACGTAGTGATTGTTAAATATTGGCATAAAGTTGAATTGTTCACTAACTCGATGATACATTTGACGTGTATATGTATTTGATTTTACGATAAATTGAAAAAGTTGTGAACTTAATCAAATATTCCGGAAATTCGTTCGAATTCCGCATTTCCTAGCACGGAGCTTTTTCTCCCAAAACATAAATGTCGTGTCGTATAATAGGAAAAACTAATCAAAATATGCTGAGTCGCTATCAGTTCCTATCAATATATTTGCAACGTGGAAAAAGAGACACCGATTGAAATTGTTTAATAAGTTTTGTCGCGAAGAATTCATCCAGAAATTGACAACGTGTTATTTTTGCTCTATTTTTATACAAACAGTGTTGTGTTATGTAAGACCCTGAAAGTTTTTTCCCCCTGAAACTCGTGAAATTATATCATTTGCAATTTTATAAACACAAAAGTTTGTTTATTTATTTTACCTTAAAATGCCAATATCCTGTACTTTGGACTCTTTATGGCGTTTATTTTCTTGTAAACTCTATATAAGTAATTACAATTATTAATTAATACCTACCTTGAACTAGTCGCCAACTTGTATGACTTGTTAATTCGTATGTATATGGTTTGTTCTCGTATTTTATCAAGAATTTCCTATTTTTATTGTTTTTGCAGGATAGTGTTAAGTGGGATTACACCGCAACCCCTCGGCTGAACTTTTCATCCACTGGAGGCGCGGTCGGAGAAACGAACATATTGTAAGTAAATTGAATTAAATTAAAATCTGTATTCAGGATCCAAAAAATAGCAATCTGAGGCCTTTATCTTTAAAATTATATGTATCTATGTATAAATCATATTTAAGATTGTGAAAATGTTAAAAGTAATAAGTATTTTTTTGCCTGATTGAGTACCTAATATCATCCATTTTTGGACATCTCAACATAGATGAAGAAGAATATGGAAGTCTGGATATTGACAGGGCTTACGACCGTCTTAGGCTCGGATAAGTGATCACTTTACGCACGTGTTACATTCACCAATTCTACCCGTGATCGACAACCACACTACTCAAAATTTCGAAACTTTTGGAAATATTGATAAAAACCGTTACACGGTATGCGCGAGCTCACAATACCCATCTATGGTGGATTGAGGAGAGCATTTATTTATGATAGACTTTTTCCGTTTGTATGTGAGGTTCGAATTCTGGATTATATTCACATACTCGAGAAACGCTAGAAAACATGATTGATATTTTAGCTTATAATGTGACCAGTTATTAACAACATTTTTAGTGTCTCCAAATACTTGTTCACACATCTGGATTATCTCAAACTAGGAGTTATTTATAAAAAATAACTCTTGATTGGAGATAATCCAGATTTGTGAACAAGTATTTGGACACACTCAAAACGTTGTAATATTATCAGTTCAATATTCCGACATGTCAGGTTATATGTAAGCCATGCATGCTTATTTAATTAATTAGTTTATTAGTAAATCAATTATCTTGAACGTTGATATTATTGTCAGTTTGGTTTCCCTTCACTGAGATATTCATACCACCCTCGTCTGGCATCTGCCAGAGATACCAATTTCCTAGATGTAAACCAGTTTATTACCGTCATTATTCTGAACTACTTCAATTCTCCCGGATTACATTGCTTTGGATAATACCAGAAATGTATTATTATCCTATGTTGGTTGTTAAATAAACTAATTCAGACCATAGAAAGCAAACACGGCAATACTTAAATGAAATATATTTTACACTAAATGATCCTAATAATACCATAATGTCAAATTAATATTAGGTAGTAATTCATATAAATAATACATTGGACGAAAATAAAATACTTGTTTGAAATGTAACTTACTAACTTTTAGTTAGTTGGTTACATTTCAAACAAGTATTTTATTTAATTTATTATTAGATTAAAACCAATATTTTTAGCTTTTCCACTTTTTTATTTGACCAGCGACCGGGTTTCGTCGTTACCGACATCATCAGACTGGTGAGAGGCTATACAAACTGTTATGTTATATATAAAAGAAGGCAGGAGTTGATAACCATGATTTGATATAATTTTATGAGAAATTAATTTAATTTGAGTGAATTTAAGTATTGTATGATATTAAAAATATTTTTTATAAAGGTTTTTTTGTATTGAAAGCACGATTTTATATAAAGTTATAATAGATTTGCATTTTTTGTAATTGAATTTAAATTATGTAACGAAGTATCAGGAAATGCTGGTTGACGGCTCCTTCCACTACGCCGTGGTTGTCCGGGGGGAGTCCGAAGTTCTCTGAAATGTAAATTTCCCGGCAGTCATTTCTTATCGACAAGACATTAAGGCATCTATTGTTTCTTTTCTAATGGGTAAAGTAAGGGAGAATGAATGTGTGTTACTTGATCATTTAATATATCTTTATTATGACAATTTTTTAATCTATTTATTTCCAAAATTTCGAGCCTATCTAATTTTTTACCTTTACTACATTTGTGTAAGATTTTTACATTAACATTTTTATCGAAATCATGATTTGACTCTATCAAGTGGTTTGCAAAAGTGGAGTTTTCTTTTTTATTTCTCCAACTTTGGACATGTTCGTTTATTCTTATTTTAAACGATCGTCCCGTTTGCCCCACGTATTCAGCACTGCATGATCCACAACTTAATAAATATGAGCCTGAATTTGTTTCTTTTTCCCTTTTATCTTTATTATTAATTAGTATCTTCCCCAGATTAGAATTATTATAAAAGGCTATGGAACATTCATCTTTGTTCGCTAGTTTTCCGATTCTGTTACTCTATCCCCTATAAAAGATAATTTAGCCCATTTTTTAAATACTTTTGAAGTCTCTGTAATGAGAGCTTTATTTAATTGAGATGTTGCAAGTCTCTTTTGTTTTTTCCTAATTAATTGATCAATTAAACCACATTCATAACCGTTATTGGAGGCTATCGTCTTTATGATATTGAGTTCTGAATCAAATAAAAAAGTGGGAAAGCTAAAAATATTGGTTTTAATCTAATAATAAATTAAATATGCAATTCCATCACGAAGTGTCAGTGGATAATATAAATCTATTAAGTATTTTATTTTCGTCCAATGTATTATTTATATAAATTACTGCAGAATATTAATTTGACATTATGGTATTATTACCATAATGTCAATTTAATATTTAGGTTGTTTTTTTGGTTGTAATTTTATATTTAGTTGTATATGGATGATAAATAAAAATATGCCCGAAGATGATCAATACAATTGTCACTGTCTATTTCTAGATGTGGCGTTTAATTTGTAGAACTCCATTTTAATTTATATATAAAATTAGACCTAATGAGCTAAGTTAGTTAAAAAACTTATTAGACTCAAAAAATCATTGTTTAATTTAACATTTAATATGTAAAGTCATTGTTTATATCACTTCATTTACAAGATCGTCGATTTACGATTTATTGATCTTCAGGTGGTTTATTAGTTTTTGACGTTTAGGTAATATGATACTTCACCTATGTTAAGTATTAACTATACCTAACGTGGATAGACAATTACGTCTCAGTTTGTCTTATATACTTCCTTATTATTTTAATTCGATTTCGCTTAATTGTATAAGATATCCCTTTTCACTGTTGCAAACACAAATCTTCATTTTATTTACAAACGCCAATTTTCGGCTCTGGTCTATGAGAGAAGTAACCATTCAACCAAATTCATTAAGTAAATTTTACGGTGTTTGAAAATGATTCGGAATGCATCGAAACACGTGTCTTTGTAGATTTTAAGAAATAGTGGTATTTACTACTAAGTAATTTTTTTTAATTACAAATGGATAGGTTTTACCATTAAATTGACTGCCGAATCAATCAATGAAATTAATTTTTTTTCCATAAACCTATATTGTGTATCTAATTGTTATTATCATATTACCAGAATCTAAATTTATTAACAATAAAGCCTTTGTTATAGCTTAATAATTGCTTCGTTTGAGTTATGGAGCCATGTTTCCGTCGTTGAAAGAAATATATTTTATTTTTTTAGTACATGTACGATATTTTTTGAAGATTCTCTATCCGTAACATGGAAATTGTTTGCGCAAGCCGTTGGAAGTTTATCTCGTTAATTTCTTGTCAAGTTACTCGCATTCTTCTTGCCTCAGGACACAAATCAGAGGATGTAATTTCGCAATTGTCTCTTCTTCAAAGCACCGCGTGTGTAAAACGATACTGAATATCTCAATATACATATATATTTAAATAATGCTTTTCCGCTCCCATTGTAATACTCAGATTATGTATATTTCATCAAAGAAATCTTAACTCGTTTCGGTATGCCAAGAACTCACGAGCTATCTTCAAAGACTTTCGCTAATAATGTTTTCGTGTTCTCTTGTAATATTCGGATATTTATTTGGGCAATTCACTCTTATTAACTGCAGAAAGCTACACTAGAAGCAGATAGCGCATAGCAGGGTGAACAGGAATAGCGAATAAAAATATCATGTTGCTGCGATACCTGGTGTAGATTTCAGCGCCATTAAATATGTCGTATCTTTTCTTTTTATGCAGGTCACAAAACTGGATTTTCAATAAAAAAGTTGAAATTTAATGAAATGTTTCCCGGTTTACTGTAATATTAATAATATTCAATATAAGTGTTTTAAATAGTTTAAATACGTCTTTTTTCCATCTTTTATTTTTATTGTTACCAGACTTTTACATTTAAATAAACACCTCGAAAAAAATATTATAATTTGACTTGATGTGTTGGTCGGATTCGGTTTAAGTTTTATAAAAGTTAATTAATCCTTGAACAATATTGTTTAAAACTTTGCAGACTCCAGAAAACCTTTTACTGAAGCTAACAACATTATTAATACTGATCGACTACATAAGTCATTATTAGTTAACTAAAAAAAATAATACTGATCTATGGAATCGTAAGATTCGTAGGAACTTATACACGTTAATGATACACGTACACCGTGTATCAAATGTAGTTATTGTAACTGATCATAAAAAGAAACATAAAATAATATTTTATGATTCGATCCATCTTCGGTCTAACAGTACACAATTCATCATTAGTACGTAGATAATTGGCGCTGTGTATGTACGTTGTATTTTATGTTTAATATCCCTTATACACCGGATTTCAGGGGTAGTTCATAATATTTCTGCAGGGTATTAAATATTTAAATATATTTTTTAAATCACAGAAAAACATATATATTTAGTAACAACTCCGAACATCCTCGTTAAAACTTTTTACGTTCATTCGCATATTTTCAAAGACGTTATTGAAAGAGTTTGAGATATTAGAAAGACCCAGGTTCAAATCCTGTTGCAAGAAATAATTTTGTTTCATAAAATAATTTTGTATTTTTTAATTACCTTTTTCGTATTCAAAATGATATTAAATAAAAGGAAGAGTATTTTTTGGAAGTTTTGGTTTAACCACATTTTCCTATAAAGAAAGTGTGGTTATAATTGTTTATATTCTATAAAAAAATATGATAAACCATGTTTCCTACATACTCAATTGTATCTCTCGGCTGTGTCGGATTTTAATTTAAATATATTCTTTTAAATCTACGTTACCGGTTCGTTAGCGATATAACATATACATTTTTTTATCATAATATACAGAGGCAGGCTTACATGGATGGTAATTACGATATCGCTCGAAGGGTTTTCAGTATTTCGGTATTATTAAAGGATGATTATCCACCTTTGAGTTTGTCGGAAAGCTCAAGCTTCTTGTACCCCGAAAAAAGATTACTCTTAACGAATTCATTTAATTTTAGCTAAAACATACAGTGTCTTTATTCTTAATGAATCCTTCTATACATACCCTCTTTGATATAATTTCTTAAGTTATAATTGTGTAAATAACATGTTGTTCACAATTCAAAGAGACTATTTTGTACATCGGGGAACATTCTGCAAAATGTCGAACGGTTTTTACTCAATTAAAAAGTCTTCCGCATCACGAAGTTCTCCACTGGACAATGTTACATAGCTTAAGCTTATAATTTGACCAGATAATTTATTTACAACATTTTGAGTGTGTCCAAATACTTGTTCACAAAATCTGGATTATCTCCAATTACAGGAGTTATTTTCATATTATTTTTTGACATCTCATCAAAGATGAAGAAGAACATAAACATACATAAACATAACATTACATAACATTTACATACCGTAAATGCCCAGACTTCCATGTTCTTCTTCATCTTTGATGAGATGTCAAAAAATAATATGAAAATAACTCCTGTAATTGGAGATAATCCAGATTTTGTGAACAAGTATTTGGACACACTCAAAATGTTGTTACATAGCTTCATTTATTATTATTATCATAGTAGTCTTTTTCTTTCATGACCATTTTCTGGATATTGCATTTGTTGCTTCCTGTTCCTGGCATGTGTCCAAAAAAATTGGTTCTTTTGACATTAAAATAAAACTCTAATAGGTATGTTTATTATGTCCCTTAAAATTCATTCATATGTCACCCGTGTTGTTCATGTAAATTATTATTAAGTATATACTTACAAGTATTTTTTTTTTAAAACTTGTATTTTTTGTTCTGGCCTTCATTTTGATCGCTATCTAACTCTTTATGTTTTTTCTGTTTTTTTTGTTGTTAAAGCAATAATCGCCGCCCTATTGTGATGCAAGAAAATAAACAACACTCAAAAACCGTATTTTTTTCAAATCTATTTTTTTTTAAAGTTTCAATCCAAATTACAGGCGTAGCCGTGTACAAATATCACTTGTTATTTTAGGAAATAATAAATTAAGGCACTTTACTTATTCGAGCAGTTTTATAAACTGGCTAAATTACAGTTTTTCTCTTCAAATTATAATAATCGCCAAATAATTCAAATTTATGTAGTGCAAGTTTAAGACTTAACCCACACATGGGGTTGCAGTTTCCCTTAGTAACTACCTTGATAGCGCCATTCTGCAGCCCTTTCTCGTTTATAGCCTCCCGTACATCCCGGATGTATTATTATACTATCCACTATTGGAAAAGCCTTCATGTATAAACTTTATGAATTTTTCTACCCTTGTGTGCAAAGGGGATCTTATTTTTCAGTACCTATTAGAAGAATAATGCAATTGTGTGCAGTTTTTCTCAACCTGCAATCTGTGTTTAATTTTACTTTTTCGATGTTAATAAATAATAATATTATTATGTCCGCCTCCATAGTGTAATGGTCAGCACGCTCGGCTACCGTTCTGGAGGTCCCGGGTTCGATTCCCAAGGGGGGTAAAAATAAATATAAGTGATTTTTTCACTGTAATATTTATTCAATATTACCATGGACTGGTACCTGAAGCGGAGGGCTGATCACCTTTCCTTCATGTGTAAAACGATCATAATAACACTGCGTTTATAAGACACAGTGCCCTATGCACCATTGGGGTGCGGATAAGGGTTTTATTATTATTATTATATTATTATTTAATTTTATTTGAATTATTTAATTTTATTTTGACTCGTACACTTAACTATCTGCCTTAAAGATTGATGCAGTATCCCTGGGTGTACTTTAATAGCGGCACTTTGACATGCCTTCTCGCAATTTTTTATGGTTAATATTATTATAACTGCGCTCTTACACCGAGGGAATCCTTTATCGTCCCAATGGCGGCATGAATAGCAAATAAAATAATAACTAGTTACGTTAACAATACTTTATAGCAGTTTCGATATTTTTAGTTTCCTAGATTCGATTTAGCACCCTGTTCTTAGATTTATTTTGTAGTGTATAATAATAATTATAATTAAATTTATGATGAAAATCCTTTTTTACTCATCATTAAATATATATTTGGTAAATCGTGACTATTGCGACTGATCGTTGCATATTTAGGTTGCAAACAAAATTATCTAGCTGGTTAGAATATAACAGCTATAATAAAATTATCTAGCTGGTTAGAATAGCATTTCTATCAAAAAAATATTATAAAATGTGCCGATGTGGATAGTGAAAAGTTTGCACCAAATAATATTATATTTTAAATGTGTATTTAAAAAAAATATATTTGTTCCTCTCGAACAACCGTCGTAGAAATTCCAAACCAATAAAACAGTGTATTTAATTAAATTTTTCGGTGTGTCGCTCAAATGGTTATATTTTATTTGATATGAATATTTCATTAAATCCTAAATATCCTTCGGCCGTAAATCAAATGGTTAAATTTAGTATTATTAGTGTACTTTACTATCACGATCAACTCGACTATAAACACCCTCAGTTAACCTTTCCAAATTTCATGGAAAGTTCTGTACTTCGTTATCTATAACGATTCAGGGATTCACCGAACGTACACTCAATATATCTATTCGTATCTGTTGACAATTTGATATACGACAACTAAAACATTTTAAATAGGAAAAAAAAAACTTTTACAACATGGTTCGCCATGTTCACACCTATTATCTCTTTCTTCAGTACGGTCGGCGGTGATCATTATTATCTTGTTAACACGTCAATAGTATTATCATATGCAATCGTCACACGATCTGATATTCTCAGAACGCGTATATCCGATGATTTATTGTAATAATGTCGAAAAAACAAATCAACATGTAACATTATGCTTGTGTTGGCTCTATGCCGGTTCTTAAATAACCGTCTTAAAATAAATATGTATGTACCCAAATATAATTTTGCTGGTTAAATTAATTTACATTAGCGTCAACGCGTATAAGTCTTTGGCTATGTACCTATGTAATAGATGATCGCATAATTGTGGGGTAGCATTAAAATGCTCCGGTGGTAAGACGTCTTAGCAAATTTTGAAGAAGATTTATAAAGCCGATGAAGACAGTGATGAAATAGTGTAAAATGGAGACGTGCCTAGACGATTTTGCAATTAGGAAGTTACACTTTACTTAAGTTAGCTCTGGATATAAGGTAAATTATGCAAAATATACTTGTTTATCTAACTTATGGATGTATATTCAAAGATTAAATACATCATTTTGGTATTAGTTATTATGTTAACGTAAACTAAGTCGTTTTTACTTGATTGTATATCACGAAATCTATGTTCAAAATTAATTTGTATTAATTATGTTGGTAAATTAATTTGTATTAGTAGCAGGGATTATGTAAAAAAAGACAAAGGGATCGCGCAGAATTCCCTAATCTAATGAAGATTATAAATCAGGCTGTCTTTTAATCGTATGTAAACGGAATCCTTGTAAAATCCTTGAATATGCGAAATTTTATATTACAGAAAACAAAATCAAATTGTTTCTGAAATTCTAAACAGATTAGGGGTGGTTAGTCAGTCAAAATTAACCTTTAAAAATATTAATTATCATTGAAACATTTTACATGATAGATAACGATTTTTTTAAATTATCTTGATAAAATTCTTTTAATTGGGTTTTATAGACCTTAAATTTAATGTCCTTATAAAAATAATTTTGATAATTTTCCTTTAGTTTGTTATGAAGTCATTTTTCTCGTGATAATACTTGAAATATTGAAGCTGAAATCAAGTTGTCGGAGTAACGAATTCACGATGCCTCTTCGGTCTCTATCAAATTATGTCAGATATTAATTTGCTTTGATAAAAGAAACCCCTTTCCGTTGCCAATTTTGTAGAGCTTGTTCCTACTGACTGCTTGTTCATGAATTCTTGCAAAATAAACTGGATGGTCTAATTCGTCTACTTCGTTATCTCAAGGATTTCTAATAAATTTGATACTATCTTAAATCTGATTTCCGTTTATTTGTACATCTAATATTTGCGATGAATTAAAAACTAAAGCAAATATTTCAAGCAATTGTGCTACTACATTAAATATACATGTATAGTGTGAGGATATTTTAAATAACCACTAAATATAGTGCAGTCCGAAAAAAATATTTAATGAAATAATGTCCTTTATACTATATACAAAGAAAACGCTGTTTCGTTTAGTAGTAGTACGTACAAGTATTATTTTATAATAATTTATCGGATTTCATTTTGGATATCAAAATATGTGTGTAACGTATCATATGCGATCTCCCAGCCGCCTTTGGCTTCAGGCGAGCACTGCCGAGAAATGCTGCCCACTGAATAGCGTAAATAATCCCAATTTTCTGCGGCGTCTTCCCGTCTAGTCTTGATATTCGCCCTTCTGAGTAATGGTCACAATACACTTTTATTATTTTGATCTTCGCTTACATTGCACACGTCGACACGCTAGGGGTGGTTTTTATCTCTTCTCAGTCTACCCTTGTTTTTCTCTTCTGGTAAAAATCCTAGAAAAGTGCCAAGATATTTCAACATTCCTTAGATAAATCACATACCCGCCGCAAAAGGTTCAGTTTGTATGTTGGCAGAGTTTACTCTGCTATACATCCTCGTTTGCCATTTTTCCCCGCAGTCGCTTTACGTATGAATGATTTAGAATTCATGTTTTTTTTAAATAAATTTTTATTATCCGGTTTTTCATGTGAAAAGCGGTCACTAACCCATATTTTATACACATCATAGTTAACTTCAATAAAATATTTTACTGTGAAAATATTTTTTTAATCCCTCTCTGATCCCCCAGTTCTTGACAAACATCATGATGATGGTCCCCTCTGTCCCTCGGAACAGCTCCTGGACTCAATCCAATCACGAACGTTTCGAAGCCAGGATAGTTGCTTTCTCCCGATGTCACATCTTACTACAATTTTCCCTTTGAGAATCAGCTCAAGCACCTAATACTAATGAAGCGAAAAATGTAATGTGATTTTTTACAAGTATTAAAATATCACTATTCAGATTTTCCAATAACCCTTTTTAATTATAAGAATATTACTTTGTCGGTTTTAAATATTTTTGAATATTAATTATTCAATATTAATATTTTCATTTCTCATCCCTCTACTCACCAAGAGAGTTGAAATAATTTACTTTGATTTATTTAAATCTCACGGGAATCAAAACCGGGACCTGCAGCACGTCAGCCAAATGCGCAAACCACTATACTATGCATTCAATCGCCTGTTATAACTAACAAAAAAGACGATAAAAAAATTGATTGTTAATAACTCATTAGGTGCTTCACGAAGAATATATGTAGCAGTTATCTGGCGTTCTATTGAATCTCCCCACTCTCGGCCTTGTAGTAAAACCGGGTGATGATTAGTTAGCTTTAATTAAGTTTGTACCTTTTCAAAAATCTTAATGAAAATCTTCAATTAAAAATACAATTTATTAAAATATATCACTTTTCCTTTGAAATTGTTAAATTTCTTCCACTTGATCATCTTTCCTTTTTGGCTAAATGCGGTTTTGCCACCGTTATTGGTGTTTGCTTTGCCACCAGAATGTTTGCGAAAATCCTCAGTTATAATACGGCAAGGTTTGTTTTTCAGCGTCAGGGATTTTAGGTAGGATACGTATTTTCAAGCTTTTGTGCTATTTTACATAGTATTAAAGCTTTTTCATATGTTCTCTCATTCATGTTTTCCGAAAATCCTGTTATTTATTTCATATGTTGAAATATTAATGCCTATAAATTAATACGTGTTTTGTGATTTTTCGTTTTAGTTTATATTTTAGTTTAAAGTTTCTTATACACACTCACATACACACTTGAATGTTTACTATCGCATGTCTTTAGCTTATGATCTTGTATTTAATCATTTATTATCATCTAACGACAGTACATATATGTGTATAGCATACAACGACATTAACTTTTGATAAATCGTCAGTCGTTTCTTTTTTATTAAATGGAGTGACGAAAAAATATCTACTTCTTGTTACCGAAGATGTCTCTGAATGACTTACCTTTTTAAAACTCTTAACTGCCCAGGCCATGGAAACCCCTCCAATGCCCACAGGGTCCATATGGGCCTGAATGTAAAGTATTATATTATTGATTATTGCTCGACTACCGTTTTTTTTTTTTGGGCTGGCAACACTTTTTTTGTAACACTG
The DNA here is from genome assembly GCF_059751285.1 of Brachycentrus maculatus. NCBI lineage: Eukaryota > Metazoa > Arthropoda > Insecta > Trichoptera > Brachycentridae > Brachycentrus > Brachycentrus maculatus. Next base: position 648,185 of record NW_028280863.1, on the reverse strand, counting down.
ACAATACTGCTTCATACCAATTTACATTTATTCCGTTACATCTAATTTCCAATAAAAAAAATCCTGGGTAGTTAAGCAATCAAAAATTTCTTGCCCATATGGACCCTTGGGGCAGTCACGGGGTAAAAATATATATATATAATATATATATATATATATATATATATATATATATATATATATATATATATATATATATATATATATATATATATATATATATATATATATATATTATATATAAATATATATATATATTTTTATATATATATATATATATATATATATATATATATATATATATATATATATATATATATATATATATATATATATATATATATATATATATATAAATATATATATATATATATATATATATATATATATATATATATATTTATATATATATATATATATAAATATATATATATATATATATATATATATATACATATATACATATATACATACATATATACATATATACATATATATATATATATATATATATATATATATATATATATATATATATATATATATATATATATATATATATATATATATATATATATATATATATATATATAAAACCTTTACCCTTTTAGAAAACATGTCTATTAGTTAGGATTTTAATCAAATGCCTTGTTTAGTTTTCGTCTGTTTCGTTTTAATTTGCAATTCGCGTGTTCTCTTTTTAACATTTAAAACATGGTAATTTTTCCAATGCGTACAACAAGTATATTTTTGTGTCCTGCCGCGTAATATCATATCTCATGTAATTATGGTACGGGAAAACAAGGGAGTGTTCATTAGACTGTGTATCTACATAACTACAATATCATTTGGTTTATTATTTGGGAAATTTATAATCAAATAATCTATTTTTATTCATTGATTTGTTAATCACTTTGTGGTAAAATTTATCCATTTTTAATTTAAGTTTTACGTAGTAAATACCACTTCTTCTTAAAATCTTAATTCTATACGGTGTTGCAATGATACAGAACGCATTGAAACACGTGTCACAATAGATTTTAAGCAACAGTGGTATTTATTAAGTAAAACTTAAATTAAAAAAAAAAACAAGCAAATAAACTACGTCTTTCATCCTGTGTCCAAATAAGAACTTTTCATTGATATTTCTTTATTTCTTATACTGAGATTAGGAAATGTATTTGAATACACTTAATTTACCGACAAACAGATTTATAGACTAATATGATTGACCTTTTACGTTGTGATTAAATATAAATTTAATTATAATTTTGATAAAAAAAATCTTTTAGCTGAATTGAACCAGAAAACAGTTTAAATTCTGAATTTTATTTTTTATATCTACAGTATTATACAGTTCGACAACCTCCTCTCACCTGAATGCACTTCGAATAAAAGTATTTTTAGAATTTTCCTATAGTTCCGTAAATAAGGAAACGATCGACATCCAATGGAGTTCTATTTCCGGTTGGAGTTTCCTAGTCTATAACTATTTACTTGGATATTCAGTCGTTGAAGGGATCTTCCTTCCATATATTGCGGAGGCCCTTTGAACTCGCGTCTTCATGAGTCGATACATTTGGTGGTTGTTCAAGAATGAGTTTTTTTTATAAATAAAATAATTTTACCCTCATTGAAAAAAAAAATAGAAAATATTATTTCGTGAATGTTATGAGACATATTTATCCATTATCGATACCAAGATAATATTCAGTTAATAAACTGGATTCAAAAGTACTTAGAGGAAATTCACAGAATGGAATTTCAGAATGCGGACGACCACGCAATATGTCCTCCTGTCTTTGCGCGCGATTAAAAACAAAAAATATTGAAATTAGAATTTTTTCCAGTAAATATAAAGGATTAATATACATTTTAAAACTCCTCACCTTTCAATGCCTCTTTTCTTTTCAAAATCATATATTTATTTCGAAGAAAAACATATTTTTCCAATACTTATACTTTATTTTAACAAAAAAATACGTCAAATGTTACCTGGGTTTAAAAAAAAATATGTTGCGATTTAACGTATGTTGGGGCTTGATTGCGTTCAAAATCATACCTGAATAACTTCAAAGCATAGTCTAAATTTTAATGACATTGAAATATGTTAATTTTTCAATCTGTAGCGAATATTTCGGTAAATATTTCAATGGATAAATGATGTTCTCCCAACACCTTCAAACGAATAAAAGGTGCTCCTTGTAGATCAATAGTTAATGTCAATGTATTCAGTTGTTCAATATTGAATAGGATATAATTTTGTATTCAAAGCGCCCTCATACAGCCGATTTAATAACGATCTTTGCCGTAAATTATTTCCAAAGCGTCGGTGGCCTTATACGCGTTTGTTATTAGATCTCAATCATCGTACTATACAAGTACATAATATTCCCGTTTCTTCCCCCCGAGCATAAACCCCTTTACCCGAGACACCTGTCTCGCATTGCTCGCGCTGCTAACGGCGCGAACTTTAACATTTCAAGCATCATTAATCTGTTCTTTGTCTTCGTCTTCATCTTGCACCATTGTTTCTAAATCTCCTTGATAAAACTACGCCGCTTATCAATTACTAATTAGTTATTCGATATTTAGCATATTCAAGCATTCGCAGGTATACTCTCTGCTATACAGATTTTATTATTAATTTATTATTAGATTAAAACCAATATTTTTAGCTTTTCCACTTTTTTATTTGACCAGCGACCGGGTTTCGTCGTTACCGACATCATCAGACTGGTCTGACCTCATCAGACCAGGCTGATGATGTCGGTAACGACGAAACCCGGTCGCTGGTCAAATAAAAAAGTGGAAAAGCTAAAAATATTGGTTTTAATCTAATAATAAATTAAAAATGCAATTCCATCACGAAGTGTCAGTGGATAGTATAAAAAAAAAAAGATTTTATTATATCGTATAATGAGTTTCTATCATAATGTCAAAGCAAAAGAGTTTAGTCAAATATCTAAGGAAACTACTGTACTATGATAAAGTACTGTGTTAATTTCCTTGTTGAAAATTACAATTAAGATACAAAATGTCACATTTTTGTGTTTATTTTAGATATTTTTATATTTGAATGATTGCCTTTTTTATTGTTAAACGAGTGGACACTTTCCTTAAACCAATCCATCGAATACAATTTTCCGATGAGATATTGAGGGGTGAAAATGACGAATTTATTTTATTCCTTTAAAGGTGTATTTTCTACAATATTTTGGCACCATCGATGTATTGTAATATCAAATAATCAAAACACTAACCCAAAAACGTATAATCTAACCTTGGAAAATCGTTAATTTTTTTTTATGAATAGGATGGATAAATTGATAGCTTTGCATTTGTTTCCTTGAAATAGAAACGCTCAATTTCGCAGCGTAGTAATATCTATTTTCAGTGGTTTTGAAAATGATATGATTTAAAAAAGTTTTTAATTGAAACATAATATTGAAACGTGATATTTTGTATGTTTGCCGGTCCTCAATTATTAGCAGTAACATTGCATGACCCCCCACCCCCCGCCCCTCTCCGCACAACCCCTCGCGCCACTAACTCTCCCTCGTGTCCGGTCTTTCTGGCTACTCTTCAGAATTATTAATTTCACAAGTAACCCTCTCTCCTGTCGCCCTGACTGAGGAAGCTTATCAATCTCTTAATTGCCTTCACCTCACCCCTTTCACCCCCTTACTATAACTGCCACCTATCGTAGCGCACCATGTTCAAATTTGCTTACTTAATCGTTTGTTATAATCGTTAAATATGTAAGCCTTCGTCACAAATTACGTCATTTTACTGTTTGCCTTTCGGTCACATTGAAATTCTGTTATTAAAGTATCTTATCACAGTGACATATCGATGGTTAACAACCAAATCGCCTTCAGACTCGTCAATTCCTCGAAGAACTTTTATTATTTGAATTATCATAATTGTTTACTTCGACGTGACTAAGGGGTGAGTTTAATACTCAGTGAGCCATATTTTGTGAATAAATCAATATAAAAAAGAATAATGAATTGAAAAAAAAAACATACCGAAAAGTCAGCTCGCTAATGCTCATTATCGCAATACTAAACTCCAATGCTGTTAGTATAGCCCCATCTACACTTCACTATCAGTTTTACAATGAGGTTGGAGCTTTTCATCAGCTTCTCCCTGAATCCTGCGACTCTATGTCTTAGTAGACCAGGATGTGGTGCAACATTCCAGGATGTGCTGCAACAGATATTCCACTTGCGCTACAGTGTCGGGGTAACTTCATTAGGGCCTTGTCACCATTGTTGTAGTATACTTTCATACCATATATCCTGCGCTAAGTTGTGTGAACCTATACTGCTACTCACCGACATACTGCGTAGAGCAGTGGGCCAAGCGGGGCATGCTAGCATATTTCGGTAGCGTATAGGGGTATATCTGTCAATTTTTTTTATTTTCTAAGTTTGTTCCGCAAAATGTCTAAAATAGTGTATTCCATAATCTGGCAAAAAAATAAAGCAGTAGTTGCAAAACTTATTTAGTTTTCTTAAGAAATGTACATATAAAAATACATAAAACAAATGAGTTATTTAATTTTACAAGTTTTTTTTTGCTCTCTTGTAAAATTTTGTCTGAGACAGATATACCCTTTTGCCTTTACACTACCGATTTAATCGTATGCAACGGGCGTTTAATATCCTTGACGTCACTACAATGGTCCTCCAGGATATGTCCCATATACTTGAAGCTACCAACCCATTGAAATTGATAAGATGATTTTCCAAACCATCTCTGTTATTATTTCTCTGACACATTTTTTCATTGTACGCCCATGTCCCGCGACTAATGGAGTATTCACAATTCTCCGTTTTGTGGCTCATGCGTACGCGAACACGTACTATTTCGTATTATTCCTTTTCTGGGAAAGTTTGCCGAAGTAGAAAAGTGTGTTAACACAATATTAAATCACACGCACCGAGATCCTTTCACGAAAGTTTATTCAGGCCGGTTTACGCATTCGCCCGCTAAACGAAATGTTCCAACAACCTTGGTTATACAATCACAACACGAGTTTTCCATCCTCGGTTATCACCAAATCGAAAATTTTATCTCGAGCACATTTGAAAAGAGGTTTAAAAACCATTTGGATGTCTTCCAAATATTGAAAGATGTTATAGAAATATCTTATTCTCGTTAACGTATTATTGAAGTCAGACAACATAAAGAAGTATTTGATTCAAATTACCTTTGTGAACACAATCAATGCCACGAGTTATTTTAAGTATTTTTTAAAGTTTTTTTTTCGTATCAGCAATTTATTATGTATTGAAACATAAAATTGCGAAATTGTGCATAAATATAAACTTATTCATACTACTAAGTTTAATTGGATTGTATGTATATATTTGTATAAATTCATCAACGTGTCTTATAATTGAACGAAAAACTTAAAAATTAACTTTAAGAATAATTCAGTATGCTTTAAATTCCATAAATTTGGTTTTGTTTATGAATCCATTAGATATTAGAGTATTCAATTTCTCAAGTACCTTTTGCTTACCTTTCGTACTCTCATTCAGTGATAGTTAAGTCTGTTGGAATATTTACTCTTGAATGTTCTCTTGTTCCCAAAATTTTATATACCTGTATTCTTTAGCTTTCAAAATAAAATATTGTATAATTTTATCAATTCCAAGTAAATATTGTATAAGTATACATAATAAATTTTCTTTTACACACATTTTTTATATTTGTATTACAATTAGTTTTCATAATATCCTGACAGATATTCAATAAATAAAATAAAACCACGTTGAAATATATATTTTAACGTGTATAACACGTGTAGGTGTGAAGCTTTATTTTCCATTTTAGAATAACTTTTCCATAACCCTACTGAAAAAAATATACCATATAAGTAAGTATGTATGAACCATATTCGGAAAACGAGGATCAAAATTTTCTCGATATAAACACTTGATATATTTATTATATTTGACGTGTTTTGATCCGAATGATCGGTTCAAGAGTTATATGATTCTACCCTTCTAACTTTATGATTCTCTCTTGTTTATTATATAATACTACCTACATATGTATAGTATGTATGCGAATATTACATATTTTTGGATAGGCTTTTATTAATGGAGTAAAAATATGTGAAAAATAATCACAAATATATATTTTTTAATTTCTCTCCCTTACTCGTATCCAATGGTTGGTGCAAAGGGCAGCAAAAGGTGACGAGTATTAAGTGCTAATTATATGGCAACATTAAAAATTATATTCTGTTTACTTAATATTTAAGTCATCTCACTGGGAAGTCTGAATGTCTAGGGTAATTCTACATTGTGAAGAGAAAAATGCATCTCAAATTAAATCCAAGTTTCATGAGAGGTAATCAATCCTACTAAACTCTACTGAGCCAAACGCGCTTTGAAAAGCTACATTACGTTTTACACAAATGATGTTTATCAACATTAAATTCGTAGGTATTAAAGTAGGTATTAGACACGTGGTTCGTAAATATTTATATCCGCTTCGAAACATGATTATTTTGATTGTCAAAGCCTTCAGTCTCCAACTGTTGCAGAACATTTACTTTTGACCAATCCGTGTCATCGTTTAGTGCTTTAGTTCGTGGAATGGGACTTAAAGGTATTATGCTTGTAGACATTCGGTTGTAATGCGCAATTAGTTCAGTCAGCTAATCTCTATCCCGTTAAGTGGAACTTCACGGGCGACCTACTGCGGCCTGCCTTGCCTACAAAATGTCACTCGGAATACTTACGTGTCGGGTGACCTTTTCTGACGGCTCTATGCTGGGGCGCGTATCTAGAAGGAGCTTACATAATATTGTATTCGTAATATTGTCCCTCGCTTCGGTCATTTTATGGCGTGTCACAATGAAAACCTTTTGATGAAATTCCATCAATTTATATCAGATCAATTAATACATTTTTACGTCGTCAGTATTACTGTTTTCCAGCTAGGATGTAATTTTACCGATACCATGGAATACTCTTCCACCAGTAATTAAAACTAAAGCAGTGATATGATCTTTAGGAATAACTTAAAACAAATTTGTTCTTAAAATTAAATACTTCTTTCTATTTTTTGGTTTCATCAAAGCGCCATTTTACCACAAAAATGCTATTTAAATTATCGAATAAGTATGTATTAATATTTTTACCAGATTATTGATCGTTTGTTAGTGATTCTTTCGCCCTGTATTGTAATTAATCACGGAGAGAGACAGTATTTTTTACAATAACGATTGATGAAAACGGCTTTTAAACAACCTGCGTTTATTTTTCAAAATAATCCAATGTTATGAATGAATTTAAGAATTCACATGATAATTTGACAAAGATAAGTTGACGTTCATACCTTTTGGGTTTCTTATTTGACAAAATTTGAGTAAAAATACACATAGGTACTCAAAATTACATAAAATATAGAAACTTATTTATGCTGTCAATGGAACTAGAATTTGTTGGAAAATATGTATTTGTAACAATAATAATCCAACCTATTTTTACGTAGGTACGAACAAAGCATCGCAGTATGTTTTTCTTATATCCTTAAGGTATCGTATTATTTTATTTTTCAATACGATCAGTTTACTTACGAGTACGTCTCCAGTCGCTCTCTCTGTTTATATTGGATATGTTTCGTATTTATAGGAAAGCACACAAATCCAATAACTAGAGTGATCGTATTGTGATGTGATTGGTGGGTCGGAAAAATGGAAAAGAAAGCAAATCATCTCATTCCGTGATCTTGATTAGATTTGTTCTTGGAATCTTCGTTATTATTGAATCGCACAAATGTCGTTTTCGTGTGTAATTGCTTTCAGTTTGTATCAACCAGTTGAAGCCGTTTTGTGTTTCTCAAATGTTGCGTAAACTTGACAAGTTTATGAATTTATTGGCTGAATTAAATATGCTAATGTATTGTGGGTAAACACGTTCTATAACTTTAAACAAAAACCAATGCGAGCTTTTACTATTCCTATGTATTTTGTGCGATACAATTGCAAATTGACTTTATTTTTGACATCTCAACAAAGATGAAGAAGAATATGGATGTCTGGACATTTACAGGGCTTACGACCGTCATAGGCTGGTTTAGAAACTTCTAGATATATTGATCAAACTCGAAACAGAGTGTGCGAGAGTTCCTATAGACATCTATGTTAGGATGAAGAAAGCTTTTATTAAACAGAAATTCTTTCATTTGTATGTGAGGTCCAAATCCTGGATTATATTCACATACTTGAGAAACACTAGAAAACATAATTTTTAATTATTATTTAAGTGTATAATTTCACCAGTTAAATTAACTACAGTAATTTACAACATTTTGATTGTGGCCAAATACTTGTTCACAAATTTGGATTATCTCCAATTAGAATTTTTTTTTTACATTATTTTTGACAAAAATAAAGTAAAAAATAACTCGTAATTGCAGTTAATCTAGATTTGTGAACAAGTATTTGGACACACTCAAAATGTTGTAAATTGCAAATTAATGTTAGTTTTAAAACAGATGATTTTTTTTCTACATATTTTCGTATTTAGTTTCAAAAAATGACAGGCATAGTTAAACAACTAGAGCTTTGACGAGCCATGGTGAGTTTAGTGCAGTACTTATTTATAGTAATAATACACATAACACTCGTTATCATTCATCGTTCACTTTGTGTAATACCACTTAAATTATTTAAATTAATTACAGTGGTATTACACAAAGTAAACGATGAATGATAAGGAGAGCGTTAAATTACCATACCACAAGTTTACAATGCTTTTTATGTACAAAATAAATGATACAAACACTTAAAGATATTTATTTTAACACGTTTTCGTAGGCGTACCCTATAAGAAAATGATAACACATAATTTGAAATTTTAACTCGATTTCAACTTGGCCTTTGGGTTTGATCAACGTAACGTACTGTTGAAATATTTCGTTTATTCTATTATTTATTGAATATGTCACAAGCAGTTACGCGTAATATTGTTATTCGACCGTCATTATGATTGAGTTAAACAGTAGTAAGCTCGGAGACATTTTACTAGGAGAATGACAAAGCAATTTGGCATTGTTGCCGCTGAATAACTTGAGTAAATATGAATGGATTATTACAGGGAAGTTGGTTAAAGCTTTCGTTCCTTCATTGTTTCTCGTATTCAAATTTCATTATGCTCGGCAAATAAAATTTACATTTAAAAGACTTAGTAAATTAATTGCAAAAACAAAATGACATCTCAAATAAAACACAACGCTTTTCCAAGAAAATACATTTCATTCCATAATCACCTGTTTGTTAGGTTTTTTTTCTTGTTGTTTGTTATTCTTCCATTTTAAAATTATTTCATTTTATTTAAATGAAGCGTTTGTATCTTTGCATAAAGGAAAATACGACCTCCCGGGACATTTTTAAATCGCATTCATCTTCTGTAATGAGATTTCACTGGAAATATTTATGTAAATTTTCAATTCAAAAAAACAAATTTGGAATTTTACCAAAGATCGCCGTTAGCGTTTTTGATGAGATATATTTCTGTGCTAAGCTTAAAATATTAATGAGTGAACTGTATACAATGTATACACATTGTACACAGTTATGTGTTGTTTTGTCAGTTATAAAAATTCGCTTTGAAATTAAAATACTTTAAAGTGAAATTTTTAACATCTCTGATGCTGTCATTGATAAAAAAATGTTCCCTACCCTACCCTCATCCGTTTAAAATTAACACTTTCATACTTAATTACCGACGATGAAGACCTATATACATTTTAAAAAAACGATGCTTATGCAACCCAAATAGTTTTTTTAAACGAAATTTTCTACGATAGTAAGTTGACAAATGGAAAACTATTATTTCTGCACTTTTTTTGTATTTTTATTCATTCAAGAAACCTTGGTTCGACAGTTGTCGTTGAATTGAAATGAATTGATTTTTTTATGTTTATGGGTAATTCTAATCAGTAAAAAACGATATATTTTGTACATTAAAATCATTCTTTACTTTGTTGTATGGTAATATGACAAAATTTTAGTTTTGTATAAATGTCAGACTGTAACTATTTCACTTCAGTCTACATTTGGCCTGATGATGGGATGATTATTCCGAAACGTGACATAACAAGGATTTTTTTTCATAAATTTAATCTTTATTTGATTTTGTAGATTCTTCTTTCTCTGGCCTATCCAACGTAAGTTCGTATTTGTTACTCTTTGGCTAAACTTTCCTTAATGGGCATTGGGACCCTTGTATACGGTGCCTGCGAAACACTCGAGCGGAGTTCTTCTAGGTTACAACTTATGAATGCAGGTGTTGCTCTCACGTGCAGTCTGCTGTTAGTGCAGCTGCATTAACAGCATATCTGTTTTCGTAGACTGCTGCAACGTGTAAACCTAACCCCTTTTCCATTTTCCTCTTCCAGGAACTACACAAAATATTTGAGAATATCGTAGTCGTACAGGAGAAAGTGACCAACTAACACAACGTAAATTGTTCAGGAGGGCCATTAAAGTCACTTTTGCTTGACAAGAAAATAAACATCAATGTTGTTAGTCATTTTTAACAAGTTAATATATTATACTTCCAAGTTTAAAATCCTTCGGGATTTTTTTCAGGGCAATAGTAAGCTAGTAAGATATCAAATAGTCAATGATCACGAAATAGTCGAAAATGCACTTGGTCACTTTCTCCTGTATGACTACGATATGTATACCATATACCATAAATTCCTATGAATGTTAAAATATAAACACACGCTAATCCTATTATAAATGCCGTTTTTAATATTAATAAACCACACTTTTTTATTGTCATCGCAATGGAGCTTGAAGATGATGTATGTGTTGATCTATAGACTTAAATTTGATCGATTACTGGCTGAGCAAAGTTGTGAAATGCACATTATATAATAATCCACACTACACTCCCATACATCGGTCACATCTACTTCTCGTTTCGCCTTCATGATTTACGACTTACAAATATCAAACATCCAATTTTTTATACATCCATAAAGCGAAATCGGATCAAAACGTCGATTCGTAAATGAAAGAAAGTAACATAAATATATATACAAAACCAAATGTATGATCGGCGTGACTCGAAGCGATAAAAATGGAATTGTTGACCGCCGACAAAATCTTTGTTCTTATATCACACTGTGCCATGTGAGATTGTATACACATAAAATGTTATTTTTATACTTTCTGCAAATTGGTTTTGTTTCTCTAAGTATGGAAGTGTGATCAATGTTTCTGTACAAAGCTAATCTACCATTTATAAAGAAAAGCGGCTTTCCCCATTCATGTCGGGGGACAGCACATTCTATAGGTAGGTACACTAACAGGATGTACGTACGCAGTGATTGCGAATTATTTATAAACTCTAATATTCCAAGCTGCACGCTATGCATACTGATGCCCCTCAAACTCAAAAGTGAACGCGTTTTAGCATTTTATCTTCGTCTGGTTTCTGGGATACTTTCGATAAATTCACATACTTCTCTCAAGTTATCCCGTTGTTTATATATGTACCTATATATACATATATATATATATATATATATATATATATATATATATATATATATATATATATATATATATATATATATATATATATATATATATATATATATATATATATATATATATATATATATATATATATATATATATATATATATATATTTATATATACACACACACATAAATAACCCTCATCCGCACCCAGTGGTGCATAAGGTTACTTACATGAAGGCAAAGTTATTCAAATTGCGCTTCAGGTACCAGTCCAGGGTAAAATTAAATAAATGTTAGAGTGAAAAATCGATAATTATTATTTTTACCTTCTTCTGTATACCGAACGCGCTTATAAATTATATGTATAATATGATAACACTACGGAGGTAGATTAAATGATAAAAAGTGGTTATTCTTTACAACGTTACATAAATATTCCATAGTAACCTTACTATTACCTTCCCAATTTTAAGACGTAATTTATGTTTTTTCAAAAAGTAGAATGTTTAAATTACAGTTTTCATACAGAATATGAATAAGCTCTTTTGAATTTTCTGTACCCATATTAATATCATTTTGGAAATCTTAAATACATTACGATCTACATTCAATTTGCGTCGACTTGTTTGCTGTACGTCGTGTAATTTGCGCTATAGATGTAGAGGAGCATACAAACTAAGTTAGAAAAGATGGTCACGAAAATGAGGGGTAATGTTTTTTAACAAAAGTTTGAAAAAATAAATACTAACTAACGTCAACGGAGAACCAATGTTGTAAATGGTTTGCATAAGGTTTAGAAATAAAAAATAATGAACTGTATCTACCTATACCAGACTATAGAATGAGTTATCTCACCATGCTCAAACGTCTAAAACATTACTTAATTTTTTAGAACCCTAATAGTCCATCACATCATCTCTCCACTATAACTATTCGCCTGATTCTACTCCCTACGCCTTCTTTGCAATATTTTTTTTGCAGTGTAAATTATTTACAAAATTGTATTGACTTAAATAATTTTCTTACGCTTGTGTACAAATACTATATATCTACTTAATAATTTCAAATAGCTGTATAAAGCACTAACCTTGACCGCTACTAGTAGTCTGTTTAGATAGAAGATATTTTTTACACGGTAAAAAGCCCCGAAATTAAAATGTGTTTTACATCAAATTGTACAGTAAATAAATGTAAGTATTCAATTTATCTGTTATTTTTGATACATTAAAATATTCAGTAATTTTTGTTATCAATCTATTAGAATGCTTCGCAATATGAATTAATGCCCAGTAAAGTTTTATTTTATCTTGAAGCTTTTTGTCCCTAGAAACAAAACACTTTCTTAGTTTATCAATTTCACAGGACAGTCATTTGTAGTTTTTAGTTTGAAATTTAATTCAGTTATTTTTTTGAATTTTAATTTATTAGTTTATTTAGAAGTTTTAAATTTATTTAATAATTAATTCGTGATGTACATACACCAATTCGATCCAATTTGTTTCATACTACTTTTCTTGATAACAAATTGTTATGTATGCATACAGATTTTTCTTTTTTCCGGTTTTGTATGAATTGACTATCCCCTAGACCTCCTATCCTGGTTTAGGAAATAGGTCCCTTGATCATACCGCGAGGCGCCCACACGACACCATCCCCCCGGGACGACCTTTATGTAACACCGACACGGGGAAACGCTATCCACTTTTCCATTTCGCCTTACATTTCGTTCTGAAATTCAGATTTTTTGCCACTTTCGCGAAATGACCTCGTGTAGATACAAATATAATTCCGACTAATATGATATTTTTATGAAAAATGTAAAATATGATAACGTTGAATTGTAAATACCTTATATGGTATGTCGCATTATGGACGAATGTAAATGTTTCGCGGTCTCATTATAATATTTTATTTTTTGATTCGGTATTAACTTTGTGGAATGAAATGTTAAATATTTAAAAAATATATATACACTTGTATAATACCACCATTACTATCTTGTTTCCTTTTACTAAAAGTCCCGTTCCTCACCCCCCTCCCCTCTATTTATTACCCTGCAAACCTCTATATATACCTGAATATTTTTTTTATTCGTTAGTTTTACTATTCACCTGTAGATGAAAATATGTGTAGTTTTCGAAACTATTCGTGTGTAATGAACCAAAACTCATTAAATGGTATTATACAAGTGTAAAAAAGTCTACAACATTTTGAGTGTGTCCAAATACTTGTTCACAAAATCTGGATTATTTCCAATTACAGGAGTTATTTTCATATTATTTTTTGACATCTCATCAAATATGAGAGTTTATTTTTCTCACATACTAAAGCTTCTTTACATCTCACCCATAGATGTGTCTAGTGAAGTTCTAGTGATTCAAGTGAAGGTTTCTTAATTGGTTCATATATATAGACTTCCAAGAATTTGAGTAGTGTGGTTGTCAATAATGGGTAGAATTCGTGAATGTTACACGTGTGTAAAGTGAATGTTACACGTGTGTAAAATGTAAACACTTAAACCAGCCTATGACGGTCGTCAGCCCTGTAAATACCCAGACTTCCATATTCTTCTTCATCTTTAATGAGATGTCAAAAAATAATGTAAAACAGTCTCATTATGATATTTAGTTGTGTGCAGAGATGCTTGTCTTTAGTCATTAAAAGGTGTCACTAATCTAGTGTGAAGCAATTAAAACGATATAATCAAATGAAGCGTGATCAAAGCTTACGCTTCAAAGGAAATAATTCTTTCTCAATTCGACGGTAATGTCGCATACAGTTTAATTTCGCTTTTAGGTTTTTTTCTTTTCCCTCGCACTAAAGGAATGGCGCAATATTCCAGCTGGGATTTCAAACCCTCTAAGCCCCCCCACCCGCACCCCCTCTCCACTACACTGCCACCATCAATCGCTATCAACTCCAATATTGACGACCCGCAACTTGAAATCGGTAGTTCGAGTCTTGTTAACATAAACTTCCGAAGAGGACTATAAAACAAAAATATCTACACTCAAATATCTCCAAGCGCTTGTTGATGCTGGTCCATATTATTTATGATGTAAACATTTATTCAAGGATAATCTCTATAAAGTTTGTATTTTTGTCATTCTTTTTTAATACCGTCTTATATTATAATTTACGATTGCTCTGATTATCGCCATTTTAAAAGGAAAATTCTTCATTTTAGACTACCTGTTTTGGCTGAAAGTAATTTACTCTTAATTCAAACAACAATATAAAACGAATATTGTCACAATTTTTGTTTCACCTCCATAGTGCAGTGGTTAGCGCGCCAGGCTACCATGCTGGAGGTCCCGGGTTCGATTCCCAAGAGGGTCAAAATAAATATTAGTGATTTTTCAGTATAATATTAATTTAATATGACCCTGAACTGGTACCTGAAGCGGAAGGCTGATCACTTTTTCTTCATGTATTTAACGATCCAGATAACTGCTTCTATACGATGCAGTGCCCTATGCACCATTGGGTGCGGATAAGGTTTAGAAGAAGAAGAAGGGTTTGTTTCAACAACCATGATACACTACGGATGCAACTAGCTAAAAAATATGTTACGGTTGCAACGGATCAAATGATTTTTTTTTCTGACGAAAATCGATCTTTGGCTAATATGTAGGAATATACAAAACTTTGCATAAAAGTCACCTCACTTAACAAAGCAGTAGTTATCGAATATGTTTTTATTTGCCATGATGATTAAAATATATTTTCATTCCTTATGTTGGTAAACTACCTTGTATTTTTTTCGGATGTATGTAGGTACATATTATACATACGATTGATGGCCGTAAACAGCTCCAAATGTTTGAAGAAAAATGTCGATCAATCCAGTTCGGTCAAGCGTGTCGATAAAAACATACTCTTAGATAAATTAGGTGCTGCCACGAAGTTCAAAGGGAAGAAATATAAATATTGATAAAACCCCGTTATAATGTAAACTTCTTCATTGATATGTTTAAAAAAATTAAATCGCCTTTTTTCAGAAGCTTTTTTATTGAATTTGTTTTTTAAATTTTATTATTAGATGGTTTTGGTATATTTTTTGTGTTGCTTACATATTTTTTTAAAGTTTAAATAAATACTACCATTGTTCTATTGACAAAATATCAACATACTTAAACGGCATAAAAATAATAGATTACATTACAATAGTATAGATTACATTGTAATAGTGCCTAGTCAACCATTTGAAAAATAATATTTCGTCAAGACTGGAAGAACATTGCGCGTTTATTTAAAAAAAATAAAAATAAATACAGATCCACTCAAGTACGCTCTCGCGATGTACGAGTGCTTCTCTTATAAACATTGTTACGTTATTATTAAAACAAATAACACTCTGGTTTGTAAAATAAACTTACATCATTCCACGTTCCGCGTATGAATAATAATACAATCATTTTCTAAAATTATATACTAAAGGGAAAAATTTACTTAAAAATTCAATTCTGTCGTACGCATTGAATATAAGAGTGCGCTAATGATTTTCATATGGTACTGTGATGGTTCGTATAAACTAGGTAGTAATCATATCTCGTAGAATACATCCAGTTTCGTATAATTCTGACGTCTTGTGATACTTGAGCTATCCAAAATACACATGTCTATAGTTTTTTTGACGCCTTGATGATTTAACGCTTTAAATATTATATTTTCACTTTGCGTGTCATTAAATTTCTCTTTTTTATATTACCTTTCAGTTATGTAATAATTCGTTTCGAAATTCAATAAGGCATTGACGATTTATTGTTTTTTCTTATTGTAAAAACCAAAACTTTTTTTTTATAAATGACTTCGATATAGATTCAAGATGACGATAGTTATATTGTCCGCATTAATTACCTCGCGTGGAGTGTGGTGTGCATATAAAACTCTTAATACCCCGTACGTCGTAGGATAAGAGATTTTTTCATAGCACTCCCTCCCCTTGATTACCCATGATACGTTTTGTCACCGGGATTATCTCTGTCACATTTTCGTCCTTTAAAAATACGGGTAGAAAATCCTTAATGAGTTTGTATTGTTTGCTAACTTTATACGACCTTTTTCATATTTGTTTTATGAATTATTGTTTTTCATAATTAAACTTTATTTTGTGCCACGGGGGTTTTTTGCGTTAAAAGCATATTTCTCAATTATACTGAGGGATAAATTTTTAAAAATAGACTATAGACTGACATTACTTGGTTATGTTAATATCAGTCGTTAAACGTGTTATAGAATAAAATTACATAGTTGTTATTTTATTCTTTAAAATGCAGTTCCACCAAGAAATGTCAGAACAAAACTTAAAACTTATTAAACGTGTTGGTTAAAGAAAATATTCATAGGCCTAATCGGTAAATCAATAAATCAACGTAAAGAAAAACTATTAGAAAACTAAACTCTGTTGTCTCATTCGTCTTTGATATTTAGTCGTACCCTAAATTTTCGCGATTTTTAGTATGGATATCGCTTCTGTTTTTTTAATTTTAATTTATACATTTTCAGAAAATAAAATGATATATTTTTATATTTAATTGGTCGGGACTCAATTTAAAAATAGGTATCAATTATTTCCCCTTATGATTAAAAAAAACTGTCAAACTTATATTTCTTAAACAATTATGTGCTATTCCCAATTTCTACTTATTATTACAAGTTTATTGATACTGGGCAAAGTTTACAAGGATTTAGAGCACATGCAATACAGGGCGATGTTTATTTATTACATAAATCATAGCTTCAACAAGATGGGTGTAGGATAAAGAAAGTTATGAATTTCTGTGTACATCGTGAATCTTTATTTATTACAAGTATATTGTATATAATACTTGTGGAGTTGGGTGGTACATATATAAGAGTATAAACGTATCGTTGTGCTATTGTATAATATATTATGTATACATTTTCCATCCTTGGTCTTATCGGCTCGAGATACCGCACGACTCGCCCGCATCGTGAGCTTTCCGTGCGGTCTCCTATCTTCCCGTACTTGTACTTGAACCAACTATAGGAGCTTGGGAAACATCGATACATTTTTTGTGCCGTTATCTCATCTCGTTACATATCTCCTCTAATACACACTCCTCAAATTAACTTATTTAACAAATAAATTATGCTTTATTTTTTGTATTAAAGGCCCTAATTTCGTGGCATATCGGTACAGGATTCAATTGGAATTGACCTAAAAAACATATGCTCGGTTATTTGTGTTCTATTTCCATGTATTCATATTCTGGTTATCTTTCTTAAAACGCCTGGATATTTATAAGGGCACCGATATGTGTATTTTGATTTATTTGCCTGCTTGTAAATTACAGGCAAAGGTTTTTTACTCGAATAAATTATTTTTTTTATATAAATTTAATGCTAAGTACCATGCTTTCCGTTCAAAACATTTTATACCGTGTTATTGATATTTTTACTAAAGCATCGCTTTTATTCAGAGTTTCAAATCATTTTGAATGTTCGCTCTCTCAATTTATTTTTAAGAACGTATATTTAACGTTAACTCTGTATTTTAAAAATAATCCTTCACAATAATGCACATTTATTAATAAATAAAATAATTGATTTGTTCTTCTTTTCTGAGTGGATCCCAAATAAAAGTCAACGCAAATTTAACCTTACTTAAGACTATATCCTTATGACGCCCTAATCGTGTGGTAAATACTTTTCGAATACGTTTGATAATATGTGTCAGTAATGTAGCTATAAATTGATTTTCCTAAATCGCACCCTTATCTTGATCAGATTCGATTTATTGCATGTGAGTCAATATGCTCTGTGTATTAAAGTAACTCGTCTTCCCCTACGGTCTACTCCCATGGGACTAGACTAGAAGTATCGGTCTGTACATACTGCAGCAACGTACCTAGTTTTTCACCCTTTAACCACGTGACCTAGAGGGCATCTCGCGTACTGATCTTCGCTCGAAAATATCTCATTCAAGCGTTTTCATTAAATTGGTTACATACTTATCACTTAAAAGATAGAGTCTCCTCTGTGCAGCAGCTTCACTTTTTCCAAATCCACACGACGCCTGTTTTCTCTTTTTACCGCTCCGCGAAACTCCTCCGGGTCCTCCGATTCCATACAACGATCAAATTATAAGCATTTTGTATAACGAAATTAGTAATAAAAAAACCGTTGTGATTTACTGAGTTTGTGATATGAAAGTTCTGAAGAACTATACTCGTATTTGAAAAATATGGTATTGTATGTATTGCATATATGAATTGGATTTTGGACCATTTATGACAAAAACTTGAATACTGACTTTACAGAAAACTGAATTATCGTATAGAGAAAAGCATATTAAAAAAAATAGTTAATCATTTTTTTATTGAAAAAAATGTCCTACGTTTATTTTTTTGTACTACGTACATATTTTTGAAATTTAATATTTACACTTGTGATAAAAAAAAAACTATTTATTTACAAGTGTCTTTATATTTCATTCGTATCAATTCGTCTATCCAAATACGGAATGTTTATATTTTTTTGCAAATATTTTGCGCACACAAAGATCCACCTTATAAAGTCGCAAAATGTGTATAAATATTCATTTATTTTTTGTGAAAGGACTCGAAAAGGTTTTGCGATATTCTCTGCTTTGCTTTTACTAACATATTCCAGAAAAAATTGCCTCTGGTTATACACTTCAGGATCTGAGGAGTTAAGATTATTGGAAAATAACATTATTTTTCGTTATCTGAAGGAACTCTGTACACGTGTCACTTAAAACTTTTTTTATACCTTAAATTATTCTTTTATTGATTTGCTTAGAGAAAAGCCGTTACATAAACCCACGCAAAATCTTGTCTCTATTAAATTATTCCGTCCCATTGTCTTATTCAATTAATTTCTCGTACCTAATACGGTAACGGTATCATTAATGTGAAATCGATTTACAGTGATTTTGTATTTTATTCGGGCTGTCGACGTCTCTTCACACTCGGGGAAAAATAAATGATTTATCAAGATTTATTACCCGGCGTTGGTTTACATTGCCTTCGGAAATTCGTAATTACTTATACCTTACTGATATTTCAGCTAGATTGGATGATTAATAAATAAATATTTTCTTTTTTTAATCTCGCACATCCGGTTGTATCGAAAGTATTTTTCCGCGCTGGATTCTTGATTCTTTGATTCGAACCAGTATTTGTAAACAGTGCTCTTAGAATAATTATTCATCGGGCATGCATCAGTCGCGCCCACGGAAGTTTATTGTTGACACTGTTTTATTTCTGTAATAATTCTTTTGATACAAATTCGTGTGCCACTTATTTACGGCCAACCAAGAAGTGATCTTGATTAATTTGGAGTAATTTGAAATCGCGTGCGCTACGCCGGCACCGTTTTTAACACTATTACGTACAAATTATTTTAAACCTCCCCTGAACATCCCCATACTCTATACCATATGTTATATTTTATGAAAACTTATCGTTAAATTATATTGTTTGTACGGAGATGTATCCTCGTTAATTTTTTTATGCGTTTATGCGACGAGTATGCAACGTCGAGTGTCATAGCTTATGCTGATCTTCTCCTTTTTCCCAACTGTTATTTATTCTCCATTTCTTTTTTCGTATAGCAGTAATATTTATAACTCTGAACTCTCACATACCGCTCACTCCTTTCAAGAACGTCATAAATAAAAAAACTTGATTTTTCAAGAGAACGTTTTTAAAGTTTAAAAATACAATACAATGTTTTAAAAATAAATATTAAGCCACTTATTGAACTTTTTACTGTGCAACAGATCTTTTTAGGTAAAACCTGAAGGTTTTTTCTACATTTGAAAAATAAACAGTATATTTAAAAAAATAACGAAACCATACGTTTTCTTCAAAATGCAAAAAACAACACTTTCTGCCCTGTAGCGGGTAAATATTAAGTTTAAATAAAATATGCCTCTTTTGCTGGGATATAGTACATTTTCTGGGCGTTCCGAAAACATGCACAACTGAAAATTTTCGATTTTTTATTTATGACGTTCTTGAAAGGAGTGAGCGATATATTTGTTATCTGTATCTCATCAAATAAGTGCCTCTCTTATATTTATCAATCTGTAGCTCGAGACTAATCATTCGGATAATTATCGATCAAGTTAACATCGCGAACGATCTGATGCGATGCTATACGCACCATTGGGTGCAGAAAGAAGGACTTATCATACGTGAGGCATTAAAAACATAATTGATTGCTATGCTTCGAAAACGATACGGATTACTGCGGAATTATGCAAAACACACACACGGTATAAGAGAACCAAAAATATCCACTCTAGAGAAAATAAGTAAAGAAATATATTCTTTTGGATCTTTTCGTATTACGCTTGGGTGTTAGGTATAATTAATAAATCCTTCTCCGCTGCCATTTTTCAGAACAACGTTTCCAAAAATACAAAAGTCAATTACGTAACTTATTCTCGTAAAAGAAAAGCTTTGGAATTTATGTCGCAAAACATCGACACGTTTTTTATCGAAATACCACACCTCACCTGGTACAAAATTTGACAAATTCTAGCAAATTACGACAGGCCAACGATTTAACACTTTCAAAAATTCGCAACATAAAAATAATTTTACCATATAATACTTTATGGCCGATTAACTGCGGCTAATTCTGAATAATCATCAAAAAAATAATAAACTTTGTCATTTTTTTATTAATTAAAGATACAGATTGTAGATTTTAATTTATTCAAACGTCATTTGGTAGTATATTAACTGTATTCCAATTTGTGGACGTATATGTATGGATAACTTAGGAATTACATCCAGTTAACTTCTCTTTTTACAAAACCGCCGTTAACGATATTTTTCCGGATCGATATTTTCACATGGTCCTTTCCTGCTCATAATCTTCTATCGTTCGCTTTTACCCGATTGTCTGAAATAATTGAACTATTTAACATTAATTGAGGTTTACAATAGCTACCGGCTAAATAAGTTTATACAGACACGTGTTTACCTGACATTCACAATCAACTTATGGTTATGACGCTACGTTCCGATGTTTACATAATGGCTCTCCTCTTGCATAATTTCTTCTGAATAACATTTCGTTATATCTTCTGCATATTTGAGATATTCATATTGTCAGATTCATCGTTCAACGGAGATATATAATGTTCGTGAACCTACGTTTTTTAAAAATATATTGTCCGCCTCCGTGGTGTGATGGTTAGCGTATTTAGCTACCGTGTAGGAGGTCCCGGGTTCGATTGTGATCGGGGGGATGAAAATAAATATTGGTGATTTTACACTCTACACGCAGGATCGATCACGTCGCCTTCATGTAAGTAACGATTAAGATAACACTGCGTCAATATGATGCAGTGCCCTATTCACCATTGAGTGCAGACAAAGGTTAGAAGAATATGTATTATATCTATATTCTACTTTTTCACTCGTCCGTTTTAATTATATGAAATTTTAAAAAGGGAAAAGGTTACTGGAGGGGGGGGGGATAAGATCCGTAAACAATTTGTACGAGTACCTACTAAGAAGCTTCCGAATAAGTTTTAAGACGCGAATATTTCAAGGCCGGAAAAGGCGATGGTCCGTGAATAATTCAACGAGTTATTATGAACGCTTCAAGTCTGCGTTTAATCATCTTATATAATTTTGATAAATACCGCAGATATTTTTCTTTTATATGTTTCAACGTTTTCTTTATTCTATTTTATCTCGGTATCACTCGGCAATTTAGCAACACGATTGGCGGTCAGTGATTAAATTTTTCTGAAAGCTTGTTTGTTCCTAGATAAACACACGTAGTTCACATACAAATACCCAGTTTTATTAGAAATAGCTCTTAGTTAGCAGTTTCTTACGAGATATTCTGTATGTCTTATCTTTCGTATTAATTTTCTCGATATATTTCAACGGAATGACCGCTCGTAAACTGCCCCACTCAATTATTTATGTGCTCTGTTGTTGATAACAGACACTCAGATTTCTCCTCTGGACATCCAGATAAGGCTTGATAGACACCCGATTTCCCTCGACAGACACCCAGATTTTTCTTGACAGACACACAAATTTTCCTCGACTAACACCGAGATTTACCTCGATACACTCAGATTTACCTTGACAGACACTTAGAGTTCCCTCGCCGGACACTCAGGTTTCCCTCGACAGACACTCAGATTTCCTTTTGACAGACACTCAGATTTTCCTCTAGGGACACTCAGATATCCCTATTCATAGATAGATATTCAAGCCGCTGTTTTTTTGTTTACTTTTATTCTAACAACTTAATCGTCTTCCATAATTGTTTTGTTTGCATTTCAAATTGCTTTTCCCGTTTGTGCTCACCGCAAAAATAATGAATTTCGGGAATAATTCTTCTCTTTTCTTACGTAAGCATGTTTTCGGTCATGATGAAATCCCACGAGCTTTTTTAATATTAATCGAAAAATGTGATATTATATTTCCACGGGTTTTTTCATTTACGTTATATGATTTTTTTTAAATGTTTTCACAGTACACTCTGCACATATTTTTGTTAAATGAAAATACCACACATTTTATACTTTGCGTAATCGTAGCGCGTTTATATTAATGTGGATTGTGTTCAATATTTTTATAATATATATGGACTTTTGTTGACAAACATTCGTGACTATTTGAGAAAGTACTAAATTTTCCCTTTTGTTAATTCTTATATTTTACACTATAAATTACTAATTTTGTGAAAATACCATGTGCCTTGAAATGAACATTTACTGAATATAGTTACGTATGGAGAACTCTCTTTTACAACTGGAAGCTTTCAGAATGCTCGATAAGCCAAGAAGTGCACTCGAGGAACGTATGCTGTTTATCTTTTCCGCGGGTATTCCTAATGAGAATGTGAAAAGTGCATATGCAATATATTTGTTAATATTTCACAAAACGTATTTAAAAATATTATTTACTTTCCGTGCTGGTGATGGAAATCTTTTTCTGTTTATGTGAAACAAAAAAGTAAAAAGTATGCCTAACGTATTTAATGAGGTTGCTACAAGTAGTGTAATGGTAAGCGCGTTTGACGAGCTGGAGGTCCCGGGCATGATTCCCAGAATATCAGTGATTTTTCACACTAATTTAATATCACCTAGACTGGTATCCGAAGTGGAGGACTGATAATCCTATAATAATGTAGTTTAACGATTAAAAAAACACTGTCGATACGATGCAGTGCCATATGCTCCACTGGTGCAAATAAGAGTTGACGGATTAGAATATGACATAATAAACAATTTATCTATTACTTAAATACAATTTTGCCAAGCAAATATTCCTAATAAATTACATTTCACTATAGAAATGTTAATATTTTTTTAATGTCAATTTAGCAAACATCGATTTTCAAAGTCGTCTACATTTTTGAATACCTAATTAAATAAAGGAAATAATAAAATGAGAAATCACACAATGATAAAATATCGACTGCCACACGCGTCGCGTATAATCCTTTAAATTTCTGTTAGCTTTTTCTGTTATTTATGATGACATAATAATCCCACAGTGCTTATATAATATATCTATACTATAATCCTGCTAGCTTATTTTTATATGTACTATTTATATGTGTGTTTATATATCCAGGTAGACTCAAAGATGAAACAACCTACGGAAATTATTATTCTCAGATCTAGATCAATCAGACGTAAAATTTCTAGGTCGACGCACGTGTTTTTAGAAGAAAAAAATTATTCACAATAAAAATTCTAATTCCCGTATAAAGATGAAAGCCAGAATTTATAAAAAACTCAATAAATACATAAATAAATACAAAAATATTTTCTGGGTTTCTCTAAGACTTTGCTTTCTTGCCCTAAAGAGTCGGCCTTTTTTGGCCCGAATGGCCTACCTTTGTTGATCCAAAAGACATAAAAGGTTACCTATTGCTGTCCAACTGAGAAATATACACATATTAAAGGTCGTGTCTAGTTCCAGTATGGACAGACCCCGTGGCGTAGTTGGATAGACGCTCGACTGCGAAATTGGCTTCGCGGATTCGATTCCTGCCAACTGCAAAAGTATATTCAATAAATATTTATTTTTAATTTTTCTGGATGTATTTTTCACATTTACCTTCCGTTTCCTCACTATCCTACCTGCAGAAAGCCTTTAAAAAATCCTTAATTAAAATTCTTATTTATAGACTGTAATTCAATAATACAATAATCCAAGACATAGGCAAAGTCAGATAAAACGTTTGCATACCCAGTTTTGCATACATCGTATAAAATGTATAGATAAACAAATATTTTATTTTCAACTATATAAATATTCAATAAATTTATTCAAATTATGTAGGGTTCAAAATTCAAAATTTCTTTATGAATACTTTCTCGTCCCTTCACTGAAAAAAATTGTGTTCATGAATCGACAACCATATAAAAAGAACTAAGTATATAAGCAAAAATTACACCTTGTTTATATTATAATAAAATGAATATACTTTACATAGAGTTATACAAAATTCAAGGTTTGTCTTGATTTAAGTTTTAGATAGTTTTTCTGTTATCTTTGTATGACCCTTTTCGTTTCATAATTCATATAGCTAAATATAATAAACTGTGGAAGAGAGAATTAAGGAATAAAAAAATAGTTTTGATCATTATATTCAAAAATAAATACTCGAATACGATTGAATATCGATAAGAGCGGTAAGGGGTATTTTATTGGCATATTTCAACCAACCTCAGTTTGAAAGGTCTGTTTACTTTACGCTATAGTTTTTCCTTGGAATGTGTATTGGTATATGAAGATATATTTTGAATCATCATCACGTCTTTCATTGAAAGATTTTTCTTTAATGCTACTTTTAACAGCCTTCTAGAAAAAATAAAGAACTCGTTCTTTCCGGCTGAATACCGTAATGGTCAGTTTTAAGAAATCGTCTTAAAAGAGTATAACAATGCTTTGTTATACAGACAATTATGTAAATATGCTTTTATTCCAATATATATACAAATTGTACATTCAGTTTGATCTACAAAAATGAGAATTTTTATTTTTCGTTGGTCAGTGAGGATATTTTCATTAAAATGTAATAACGAGGTTTATATCGATAAAAAACAGTCGTTAGTAATCGAATACACACTTCTTGTCTAGTTCCAGTGTGGATCGCCACTGATTATGTTGATCCGGTTTTACATATTATAAACTGTCAACTGCTAACCCTTTTGCTACTCCATTTCGCAGTACCAGTGTAGTGTCGCAGCTGTAATGTTTGCGTCATTAAATTTGCCAGAAAGGTAAATAAAGACGACCCAACCCAACCCAACCCGTCTGGGCTCACAGGCGATGCCTACTGCGTCGCAACCGACCTAATTTTCTTTTTTGCCAATAAATTTAATGGTATATAATACTCGCACCAATATCACATGTCTAACGAGCGATTACAGTAGTAATATGCATGTTATATAATGTAACTCACCACCAGATATTCCACCAACTTAATTTTTTTGATTTTTTTTATCGCTTACAAATCCTAATTTACTATTAAAAATACTTTTTGGCACTGTTTTTAATATTTCAAAATATGGTGATTTTTTTAAAATGAAATAAAACAACTTTGTTTTAACCACTTATTATTAGTACTTTATTCCTCCAAGTGGTTTCGACAAGAACCTTGTCATCATCAGGGTTAAACATGTTCTGTTTGAACATGTGAGTGTATAAAATGTGCCACAAAGTATCTGCGAAAAACATTTAAGAAAATAAATAATTATTATTTAAAGTGAATGGAAATACTAAGATTTAAACTATTACGACGAAGTCTTTTAGTTTTAAACACTATTATTCTGATGATGTTTCGAGAATAATAAAATTGGTTATTGGTGATCAACTTGCATAACAATATAAATTTGTGGGTAAATCAGTTATTTTTAAATTAATACGGTATTGTAATGAAAACCCATCATCATATTTTGCTAACGGTTGCGGAACCCTCATTAGGAGTACTATCGACATAGATGTTTTAGAAAGGACATGATATATTTTTAGTGTACCTTGATTATGATAGACACCTGTAGTGATACTAAATAAATAATCAACAAAGATATATGTAATGTATCCTTTATCCATTATATATAACAATATATTGTTATATTTAACTATAAGTATTATGTTACTTCAATATACTGTTTACATTCTAATGATTAGCCTCCCTAAGTAAGCTAGAAGTAAAATTTACACTTTTAAATGAAATTGAAATTTTGATGTCAACAGTTGGTTTAATTCAATTCGAAATTGCATTTAAACGAAACATATACAAATGTTTGAATTTTGGTTTCAATGTATTATCTCAATATAAACCCTTTCTCTCATTATATTAATTATGTTATGTTAATTATAATTATTTTTGTTATAACTAAATAAAAATATGCCCAAAGTAAAATATACCTACTTGTAAATCTAAATTCTCGAATGTTCTTTCTTCAGAAGTAATGCGTTAATTTACATTTTCTCTCAAAAAAACTCTCTTGTTACTCTTGCAATTTAATTTTTATCTTGTCTGTAATACAATTTGTTCTAATTGTACGATTTCTTTGTTTCAGGTAAGTGATTTTCCTTCGGGCGCCTTCCTCGCAATCGTAATAAATTACATTATTAATTTTGATGTAAATTTTTACTTGGACGGTTAAGTTTCCCTGCTATAATATTAATTGGTTATCGATTTAATTACTCCCCTTAATTTTGTCCCCATCACTAAATTGCGAATTGACATTGAAGTGTCAAAGTTCGTAATGGTCTAATTAGTCGGTAAGCTCACACCCAGGAACTAGTTTTCTTTAGGCCGTAAATGCTTAACGACTCACTTTCCCGCGTTTTCTCGGAAATGCGGCGTCGGGAATGCCACAGCAACGCTCCAACATTTACCCTGGCCCTGAAACATTGCAATTATTATTACTTCAGTACCTCGTTCCAAAATGAGCATGGTTCAAATCCTACTCTGCAGATAGTAAAAAATGGTACTTTAAAGGTTAATAATTTTTTTGGGAGAATCATCGATTTTCTGAATCATTGATTGTCTATTTGTCTATTTATATATATATATATATATATATATATATATATATATATATATATATATATATATATATATATATATATATATATATATATATATATATATATATATATATATATATATATATATATATATATATATATATATATATATATATATATATATATATATATATATATATATATATATATATATATATATATATATATATATATATATATATATATATATATATATATATATATATATATATATATATATATATATATATATATATATATATATATATATATATATATATATATATATATATATATATATATATATATATATATATATATATATATATATATATATATATATATATATATATATATATATATATATATATATATATATATATATATATATATATATATATATATATATATATATATATATATATATATATATATATATTTATATATAACGTCATTGATATCGAGATGGATTTATTACCTAGATTATAATATTTTTTTTCTTTTCCTTTACTTAAGTTACTAAAACTGAATTAATTTACTATAGATAAAATTTATTTTCATATTCTTAGATAAAATTATCAAGAATTATCAAGTTATATTCTACTCCCTCTTTTCGTTGTCCACGATAGCGAAAAATACTCGTATTTAGGTTGAAAAGAATCGTATCATGGATACTTTCATTATCACAACTCACTTGAAATGATTTTATTAACAGTGTATAAAGCATAACTTTTAGCTACATATGTAAGTTATTAAGTCTTAATATAAGTATATTTTAGACGTTGATACTTACGTTAATGTAGTACATTCGCATGGCTGCCGAGTTGCGGTGAAGCATGTAGAGGCTGCCAAAATGCATTATGCTTTCTCACGTTCGCTCGAGCGCTCTCTACCGCTGACACCCGCCATTTGCATGTAACACCTTTGTGTACATTTACTTTTCTTTACAATTTTTCTGCTAATTAATTAGTATAATGCAACGCTATGATACATTTCGTAACGATTCCCGCATCACTCCATACTTCGAATATTCGCTAGAGATAAGATAACTCACTATTACACATAAAAACCTACAAACTTACTAATATTTACCTATCATGTGTATTATTATAAATAATATTTCATCAACGAAATTTAGAACGTTAGGCCATACATATGACGATATGCATATATTGATAAATAATGATAAATATAATAAATGCGTAACATTTTTTCTTTTCCATATTATGTACATACATTTTACAATGTGTTTTCTTGCTTAATACAACTCTTAATATATCATTTTGATACAAAATATTTTAATGTTTGTGCTAATACCGTAATTAATGAAGACATTATTATGTCAAGTAAATTAAGTATATTTTCAATCTTACCTTATATTTTTTTATTGCTTTTGTAAACGTATACATTTTTACTAAGCTATATTCCGCTATTATAAAATATAAATATATTTATGTTTATGTTACATTTAGTTTTTGAGAAAGTTCTCATGTAGCTATTTCACTTTCAACACCCTCGGCTGATGGGATTTTTTACTTCAACTTATGAATATTGTGAATTTCCAAACGATGTTTTCATAAAATCCCTCGTGGTTTCTCTAGACAAGTTTCAGAATAACATTATTCAGAACCAATTCCCCCGCAGCTTCCTTTAGTTGACAATAAATGGACGTATTATATATAACATAAAACATCTTTCTAGATATAAAACAATAACCAATATTGAGCCAAAGGAATATTATTTCACTTTGAATAAATATTTCTTACATTTTTCAATCAGTGTTCTTTATTCTGTAATAATAACGAATCTTGGCAGTATTACTTTGAGTTAAATTATTATTCCAATGCTTTGAAAGCTGTCATGTCATAATGATGTTTATTTTATCATGAAATATCCTTTGAGATGGAACAAACTTTTTTCTTTCATCATCTAAATATAACTCTGCGATTATTATCATAAATATTATAAAATAATGAACGATGAACTAAATTTGTCACATTCTTTTTTTGACATCTCAACAAAGATGAATAAGAATTTAGAAGTCTGGGCATTTATGGGGCTTTCGTCCGTCATAGGCTGGTCACTAAGTGATCACTTTAAACACGTGTAACATTTACCAATTTACTACTCGAATTATTAGAACTTCTATATATATATATGGTTCAATTTCGAAACGTAGTGCTTGAATCACTAAAATTTCACAAGACACATCTATTGGTGACATGAAAGAAGCTTTTATTGAGCAGAAACACTTTGTTCTGTATGCGAGGTCCGAATCCTGGATTATATTCACATACGAAATGAGAAACGCTAGAAAATATCCTTATCATTTTATTATTTTAGCTTACAATTTGACCAATTTATTTACCACATTATGAGTGTGTTCAAATACTTGTTCACAAATCTGAATTATATCCAATTAAAGGAGTTATTTTTAATATTGTCAAAAAATTATATAAAAAATATCTCCTATAATTGGATATAATCCAGATTTGTGAACAAGTATCTGGACACATTCAAAATGTTGTACTTAATTTGTTACCATCCATTGATAAAATATAAATAAAACGCGCCCTCACATTATCACCTTACTTTTCTTATATCGCTCACTCATTCCAACAACGTCATATATCAAAAAACTTGATTTTTCAGGAGATCGTTTTTAAAGTTGGAAAATATAATACAATGTATTAAAAATAAATATCAAGCCACTTATTGAACTTTTTACTGTGCAACTGATCTTTTTTGGTAAAACCTGAAGGTTTTTTCTCCATTTGAAAATTTTTTAGTATATTTAAAAAAATAATTAAACAATACCTTTCTTCAAAATGCAAAAATAACGCTTTCTGCCCTGTAGCGGGTAAATATTAAGTTAAAAATATGCCGCTTTTGCTGGGTATATAGTACATTTTCTGGGCATTCCGAAAACATGCACAACTGAAAATTGACGATTTTTTTATATATGACGTTGTCGAAAGGAATGAGCGGTAAGTTTAAATCACTCGAGAGTTTAGTGTAAATGTGTTCGGTATTCATGGCGTGCTAATACACTGTTCACATTGCGGCTAACTCGTGTTATTTGCCTTTGAATAATTAATTTTATTGCCACCATACATCAAGTATTATGACATCTGACGCGTTCCCATCTGGGCATAAAATGTTCCTTGAATGTAATGTATCCATTCAACCGCGAGAATAAATTAATACAATTATCGTGGCTTCCTCGCAAATCAACGTTAATTGATATTTTACTATTATATACACCCGGACACATGTAACAAAAACATATTTACAACATACTTTGAACAGTATTTGGACACACTAAAAAATTCCAATAATTTGAGTAGTGTGGTTGTCGTTCATGGGTAGAATTGAAGAATGTTACACGTGTGTAAAGATCACTTTAACCAACCTATGATAGTCGTTAGCCCCGTTAATGCCCAGACTTTAATATTCTTCTTTATCTATGTCGAGATTTCAAAAAATAATTTGAAGATTTGTGAACAAGTATTTGGACAAACTCAAAATGTTGTACATATTTATTACGCCGAAGCCGTTTCTGTAATTGTGTTCCATTCGATGTCTGTAATTGTGTTCCATTCGATGGCTCTTTTTGTGAATTTAAACTATGTGCAGTCATAGTTTAAATTCGTCCATATGACATCTTATATAACGCGTGTTTGGAATTTAAGCCGATTTCATCCTACACTTCAATAAATTTCATAGTTTACCTAGTTTTGATTCTATGCCCTGCTTATAATATCGCGGAACGTGGGGGTGTTTAGGTGACTGAACCCGCTAGCATTAGCTCCCGTTTCGGCCTTAGTGAGAGTGCTACTTCAAACTTTTTGAGTGCTGATCGTTTTAATATTTAATACAGTTCTTCTTTCCTACATTCAGAGAATAGCAATAGTCTCAGTATAATTCGATCCGGTATTATTTATGTAAAATATCTGAAAAGATTTTCGCCTTTTATATTGTTGATGTCTATTTGACTATTTGATAAAGAAATGTAAGTTATAATATTATATAGTTATACTTACGTACGTGACAATTTTTTTTAGATTAGTTTTAAGTGGAAACCTGTAATTGGAATTTACAGTTTTTTTTTATATTTTCTTTATAAATATTCTGTTGGTTTGCCAATAAATAAATAAATAAAGTAAAAAATGAATAATAAATATTTTGAATATACGTCCGTTTTAATTGATTGAGAAAATAATAAAATCTTTTTAAAAATATTTCTTTGTCCCCTATCGGGCATCGGTGATCCATGGGGCATCGCATCAGATTGACGCAGTGTTAACTTGATCGCTTATAATACAGTTGTAGGATATATTTGATAGGATACAGATGACGTTGGTGAATACCTTCACTCGGGTCAAAAGACATCTCTGCTATGAGAGAATGGAGAAGAAATTCAAGAAAAATGTATAAAAAGCAATTATTTTTTAAAATTTAATACTTCGCTTTTGAGGTCTCAATTTAAATATACTATATATGTTTCCTCTAGCCACTAATCAACCTTTAGCAAATTTTCTTTTACAGGTTTGAATAGAATTGGCTATTTTAATATTTAGGAAATGCGCCAATGGCCAAAGATATTACGATTAATAATAAACTTTTTAATGATTTATAATAAACTTATAAATACCATGCTGGTCGAGGGCTTACTTATCTTTATTTGCACAGGATGGATCATCCTTTTTAGTATCCAATAAAGCCCAATCTCTCATGGGTCAAGCGAATATGAGACAGAATGATCGTTGTATAGAAACACACACTTAGATTTACTTTTTCAAAAGCTTTTGGCACTTACAGCCAGGGACGAAGACTGCTTCAATGTTTGATCGTTCGGTACAGATGATAATGTATAAAATGTTCTGAAACCGCTTCGTTTTTATGGCTGTTAAAATGGTTGCATTTTTATATTTAACATCCCACCATTTTCAATTTGAAGTTTGGCTAATTTTTCACTCAATTACCCATTTAATTTATAATCTTCTTTTTCTTTCCCCGATCCGTACACAATAGTGCATAGGGCACTGAATTGTATTAACGCAGGTTATTCTTGATCATTCGTTATATGAAGGTAAGGTGATCACTCTTGCGCTTCAGTGACCACTCCAGGGTTATATTAAATATATATTAGAGTGTAAAATCACCAATATTTATTTTCACCCCCCCTCCTGGGAATCGAACCCGGGACCTCCAGCACTGTAGCTAAACACGCTAACCATTACGTCACGGAGGCGGACATTTGTATTTTCATTTATAAGCACACATAACAAATATTCAAATGATAATGATCCTTAGTACTTTTTCTTTATGTGTCAAATATATATATTTTTCGTTAATAATTAGAGTCTTCTATTTTTTGTGCCCTCTGACCTCCACTGCTGGATATAGGCCTCTTTCCCTTCTTGCCATTTCCTCCGGTTGGTTGCTGCTTGCAGACAGATTTTACCCTCCACAGCGACCATGTCGTCGGACGATCTCTTTTGACACCTTTTTTGTTCTACCAAGGTCTCCATCGTAGAATTCTTGGGGTCCATCTTGTGGGGTCATAATTATAGTAGTTACACGATAAAAACTCATTTCTTTATTTTTTGACATCTCATCAATGAAGAAGAATATGGAAGTCTGGGCATTTACGGGGCTGACTCATGCTCATACGGGGCTCATTTCTTTCACTAAAATTTTCCTTTTTTTTATGTTTTCTTCGTTGTTTTAAATTTTAATGCTTTTTTACATCGATAAAGGTTACACGCATTAAAAGATAGTCATACATGTTTTGAATATTGAAAGCATTAACTTTGTGCATCATATTGATATATTATTTTGAGAAATAAAAAGTCATAAATTAAACCCTGAAGAGGGCAAAAGGTTGTTGCCGAAACTAGTTGGTTAATAAAAATGCGAGTCTTTTTATTTCTCAAAATAATATATGATAGTTATACACCCCGGTAGCTCACGCTGTACTCATTACATACCACAATTAACCATTCTCTCCTCTTGATTTCTCGCTCAAATTTCTCAACAACTTTGATAAGACTGATTGTCCCTGTCAAACGGTACAATTTACTGAATTTTTCACGCTCCGGGTTCCCAAACCGCTTTACATTTTAGCGAACGTGAAAAATTACTCATCATTATTTCCGCTAGATAGCTTCGATGGGCTTCTCCCATCAAACCTGTTATCATATTCGCTAAGCGTATCCTTGATACTGTTTTCTTTGATGTTGTTAATTTTACTACCGCATACATTGCCAACATCTTATTTCTTGTTTTAAAAATGTAATTTTATGATTCTTTATCGCTTTACGTTTTTGTTTAGAAAATAATTTTCGTGTTTACGACTTGGAAATGATCACTCTTATAAATATTTTATATAATTTTATTTGCTTACGACAAAATAAAAATAAAAAGATTTTTTACGTACCTATATTTAGTTTACTTCGAGTATCATTTGGGTAACTTGTGACGACAATTACCCAGATTCATTTTAAATCGTATGATGGTGCGAATTACGCACATTTGTAGGTTTTTGCAAACTGTTTCATATTTTATGCTTACCTTTCTATAGTTTATGATATCTTGCAAAAGGCAATTTTATACAAATTGAATTAAGGTAATGTGATCAGTTCATGCGCTTAAGGTACCAGTCCGGGTTTATGTTAAATAAATATTGCAGTGAAAAATCACGTATATTTATTTTAACCCCTTGGAAATCGAACCCGAGACCTATAGCGCGTTACCCAAATGCGCTAACCATTACATTACGAAGACGGGCAGCTAAGTAATAATACATTATTGTATTTCGCACATAAGGTATGTATAATATCAATTCGAAATAGATCGTAACGCTAATATATTCAAAATTTGGAACTTTTATACGGTCAATATACTTAATCCATATAAATTTAAAAAATGTTTGTACTTATTCTGAAAATGTGGTTAAACACGTGTAAACAGTCGTTAAATTGATGTCTGTAATAAAATGCTAATGTTTCGATTCATTAAAGCCGGCGAGAGTTCTCGACAGCTTCGCGGTTTGTTCCACTTCTCAGTTTATATGCAGAAAACCATCCCGTTGCATTTAAAAAATAAGCGTGTTTTTATTTTGTATTGAATTTTTTATTTTCGAGAGGTCGTCACTTGTGCACATCGGGCGGTCGGCACCGAGAGAGGTCTCTCCTTTCAAGCGCGACAACCTGTCACTTCAGTCTTTTTGTGTACCCCATCAATGTGTACAAAACAGTTTTTCTTCCCCTTAATAATCAAAATTCCACGTGATCCCCTTTCTCGTTACTGTCAATTTGTCGCACGTGCCGAACGAGAAAACGATCATCGGCAGAACGACAAATTTGTCATAAAATAACATTTCTATAAGGTTATATTTTGGATTGCCGATGGCGCTTTCGTACATATTACGCAGTTTATCAGAATGTTTTTCAAGATGAAAAGTTTTGAATATTCATTCAATCCTCCGCTACCGAAAGTCTGACTTTTCGCTTGTTTTTTAGTATATGCGTGGGTCATATTTTTACAGTTTCTCATTAAAGCGCCCGTGTTTAATCACGATTAATTATAAAGTTTTTATATGTGAAATATCCTTAGAACATTCTCGGCTTTTTCCTCCAATAACTATAAACTTAACTTTATTAATTGTACAAGGGTATCTCAGCTTGAGAAGAAACATCTACTACTTCTACTACTACTACTATCATCACGCCGTTTCCCTGCAGGGGTAGTCACTTTTGACACCATCAGATTTCAGGTTCTGATTGATCTGATCGTGCCAAGTCTTTTTCGGTCGTCCTCGTTCTGTTTTCCCGCTCACATTCGCCACATATATTTTCTTAGTCATTCTCTCGTTATCCATTCGCTCCACATCTCCATACCACCGTGAAGAACTCTTCCTTATCTTATCAATTATTCCTTTCTTTTGTCTTTGTTTTTAATTCTGTCATACAATGATTTTTCACACATTCGTCTGAGGAAGTACATTTCAAAAAATAAAAAAAACATCAAACGTTTAAAAAAAACATATGGATGTTTCATCTCAAGTTTAGACATCTATAATATTGATACATCATCCGCAGGGTAAACAATCCAGTTTTTTAATAGAATAAATAATGATAAATTTGGTATATTTATTGTCTTTCAATTTATAATAATTTGTATTCAAACCATTTGTGTTTTATTTATGTCTGACGCAATTTTCTAGCCTCCGCGTAAGAGTTATTTATTTGAAGGTGGACGGACGGTTTCCGTATTGAAGGCTTACAAGTTATTAAAGTTTGGTTCGCAAAACCCTTTGGTCGGATATCCTTGGGATGAAAGGATTGATTGCGATTTAGCGACTTGGCGTTCATTAAGGGTGAAATTAATTTATATTGCTAAAAGTTGTAACTGAACAATGGCCAAAGATTCACGTTGCTTGTGGAAACTTTTGGCGCTATTCTTTGTCTGAGCTCGTTAATCTCAATAATGGTTATTAAAGTCTGCATATTTTTTTATTGATTTTCTATCTGTAAAATAATATTACTTCCAAAGCCATAGGTAATTCCTTCATTAATTTATTCTCTCGGAACAATAAGTTTTAATCTTGTAAAATACATGTTTAGTTTCTTAATTTTCAAGTATCTCAATCTTAACTCTTAACAGTTATTATATATATATATATATATATATATATATATATATATATATATATATATATATATATATATATATATATATATATATATTTATATATATATATACACACACACGAGTGTATACCATATGTATGTATACATCTCTGTAAACGCCACTGAAACAAATATATTTTTTCTGTGATAATTTCCATCATCCAATAATTGTTGTACGTATGAATTGGAGTTTCGGATTTAAAGTTGAGTAAGTGCATATTGTTGAAAATCTGACATTTTTAGCAAGCAATAATTTTAGGTGTTCCTACATTCTACTTTTTATATTACATCTCACTGAAAATATGTATGAGATATTGTCGGTTGGCAAACCCCATCGCCGCGGAATGGCGAGCTGCTCGGGACCAATGACCCGACGCCCGTACCTAATGAACGTATTCTCTACTTAACCACACTAGAATGCCTACACAAGTATTACATGTAAAGTAGAATCACGGTTTTGAGATCTGTCACAAGAATTTCACACCTAAGCTCTGCCGCCTCTTAGTTTGGCGCTCTGTCGGGACCACAATACGAGTATACCTCGGATAGACACAAAATACACAAATAGTTTTCTTCTCTCTTGAATTTGTCTTTAAATGCTTTACTTAAAACGAGAAAAGCGCGTTTGTGCAAAATTCCTTGGATATATATTCCATTCAAACCCTCATCCGCACCTGATGGTTTCATAGGGCACTGCATGATATAAACACAAATTTATCGTGATTGTTAACATATGAAGGAAAGGTGATCAGTCGTTTGGACCCCTGGGAATCGAACCCCTACTTGATCCGCCTCCGTAGTGTAATTAATGTTCAGCACACTCGGCTACCGTACTGGAGGTCCCGGGTTCAATTCCCAGGGGGTAAAATAAATATAAGTGATTTTTGCACTCTATATATATATATATATATATATATATATATATATATTAGCATTGAAAAATAGATATTTGGATAGTAAAAATGAAATAAATAAGCGGGCAGTTTTTTTTGTGATTCTTAGCGGTGAATACATTAAAGGAACAAATATTTAAGCAGTGAGTTTGGTGGCTCGGTGTTTATTTTATTTTGCCAGGAAATAAAACTGATACGATGCCAAAAAAGTAAATATCTACGTCAACATATGTTATTTAGTGATAAATTTTCCTGTTTTTTTATTTATTCATTAATTAAAAAGGATACTTTTAAAAAATAATTATTAACGGCGTATTGTAAAAATTAGTTCCCTCGGTACTGTTGTGGTTAGGTGTTTGGCTTTCATGATTGTGTTGTCTACTAGGGTCAATATACATTTTGGGATTTATATGTTTTCTTCATCATATTTTTAGTATGTTATCCTTTATTTAAATATTAAAGCAAAACTGATGACCTGCAGTTAAGTAATTGACGATCAAGATAATTCTTCGTTATCTGATCCTCGTGTCTTATGTACCTACGTGCGAATGAGGGATAAACATGCATATTTAAAAAAAAAAGATGTGCACGAAGATGGTTTGTGTGATGTCAGCAACCTTGGTCCTTAACCTTGGTCCAGCAACAGTTAATTTTGACAACAGTTAATTCTGTGTAAGAGCCCATGTCCGCGCTCAATATGCCAGTACAGGAAGTATGCACTGATTGAAGGCGCGTGTTCAGAGATGTTGAGATACGTCATTGTTCCTAGGTCCTGAGTGGATCAAATTAACGTATTTTGGTTTGAACTCCCAAGAACAACTAAATTACTTTTTTTAATTATTATTATTTTTTAAACACGTTATATACATATGTCACATTTATAATTTTCCCGTTAAGTAATTTCCATTACTAACTTTGGGACAAGGGATTAAGCTTTATGAGAATGAAACACATATAAGAAATTTAAAAAATAACATAAATAATAAACACAGGGTGAAATGTAAAATATTAAATCATAAACGGGTACAGTAAATAGGCAAATAAAAAAAACATGAGGTAAGAAGCATATTTAAGGGAATTACTTTAATTTTTTAAACTTTAACTTCAACACCTCACCGTTTAAGATTTTATATTAAGTTTTTATAAGTTTTATAATAAAAAATCAGCCATGTACATTTTTGCCATTTTCAATGACAGAAATAGATCGTTCATATCGATTTTTTTAAACTTATTTTAAAAGTTAATTTGCCTTATCTTTACGTTTTCGGCTTGGAAAGTTTTAGCAGAAGAAATCTAGTTGCAAGTATGAATCTGAACCGCGAATGTCAACAGTTGCCGCTACCAGCTGAGTCACAAGTTCTGATGTTGCTTGGGTAAATATTTATAATTATGAATATGAGAACGTATGGAATGCTGCTCTGAATGACTAGTAATATACAACCCTACCATAAATATAATTTTCCCAAACACAATGCACGCGGTACTGGGACAATGAAATCATACAGTACTAGTCATGAGTAATATGTGCGTAAAAATACATTATTTCCACCTAAACGTATTGCAAAGCCATTTTTAATTTAAATTTTACTTGGTTAATGCCACATAATCTTAAAATGTATTCTAACACGTGTTGTATGCATTCTGCATCATTTTCAAACACCGTATGTGAATCTAAGCCTAAATTTTAGAGTTTTGTCCTTGAAACGTTGAAGGTTGAAGGAGGGGGTGGGAAAGAGGATAAATTTTATCAGAATGTGGCTGCCAAATCAATTTATGAAAGTATTGCAAATCATCTAGATATTTTGTCGATATCCTTTAAAAAAATTCAAATTTAAAGTAGTGAAGCATGTATGTCAATTGGGATTTCGTAATTGTCCTTTTAGTTTTTTTGTATCCCATTTGCTTCCTTGAATATTTAATGATAAAAATATTTTATTTGAACCATTATTTTCAAGGTGACCTGCTAAATGTCACATTGATGTAGAGATATGTGTATTAAATCTCATACACATTCAGAAAGTTGTCAATTTCCTAAAATTTTCCTACTGCCATTAAATTCTGGTTTGATGTTCTCGCAGTGGCAGTGGTTGAAAACTTTGTTAATTTATTATTCATTTTGAACTAAAATCGCGATTAAATACATCCCTATATAATCGCGTTCAGACCGAAATTCTCCTAAACCGCTTGAAATGTGGCACTTTGGGAAAATTCCCTCCTTTCGCCTCGTATGTTGGTTTTCGTTGAAATTACAATGTTGTTTCAAACTCGAATATTTTTGTTTGTTTGTTATGGTTCTAAACGGAGCAAATATCTCAAGTAATTTAAATAGCTATTAATTAAGTATGCTATATACCAAATTCTTTAATCGAACTGCAATATTTTCGGCTATATATATTAATCAGGGGTGTGCATTCCATACAGGCAGAAAACCAGTGCCTATCCTGACTTACCCGCGTGACATAAAAACGCAACCAGTACCTACCCTACCTTACTTAGTAGTACCTACCTTACCTTACTACCTACCTCTACTGCCTACCCTAATTAATTATCTGTGTACGCCACTGTATTTAATATATGTATATAATTTTTTGTTGTTGTTGCGATAAAATGTACATTGTTTTTGATGTACAGAATAACATTTATCTTATTAAATTTGTTGACGTTACATAAAAACAAATAATCCAATACTTTTAAACATAACCTCATTCAACATAAACCAATGCTGAATCAGATAATGTATTTGAAAAGTATTTAATAAAAACAAATTGACGTGTGTGTATTATGTTTCAAATAACATATTTTCAAAGATATGTACATGTATTATTTCAATCTTTATAATAGTCATTAGAAAAATAAATGAAAATTTATATACAAATATTAAGCGCATTTTCGTAATAATTTGTGTAATTTGTTTTTTTTTTATTATCATTGTTTAGATATACTATAAACAAGTTTCTGAGAATCAAGACATTTTATTGACAATCAATTTCTCAATTCACGGATGATCCCTTTTTATATATTATAATATGAAAAATTTACTTTGTTCGGAAGAAATGAGATGAAGCATGTGATCATCCTTTGATCCTAAATGAATACATATTTGTTTTGTTCCAATAAGAATAAATCAGTCAGCAATTCTTCAATAAGTATGAACGTATTTTTTCTTCACAGCATCCATTTTCCCTTTGAGTAAAAAAATACCAAGCGCGTATCAGTTGACAGATAAAAAATGCTATCCCTGCCGTGTACTTTCCATCCCTTTTTATTGTAATACCCCTCACGTTTTGATAGATAATAGTAACCATTCTGTCAATTGTATCATATAAGATATTTCAACCTATAATTGTAATCAGGTTATATATATATATATATATATATATATATATATATATATATATATATATATATATATATATATATATATATATATATATATATATATATATATATATATATATATATATATATATATATATATATATATATATATATATATATATATATATATATCGTAGGTAAACAAAGATTTAATGAAATATTTTGGACTCTTCTTATTAGTATCAAATATTAACGTCGTTACAATTTATATTTTCAATGTGTTCTTCGCAAATACTGAATTGATTTTTTTAAAATTTTTATTTCTATACATTAATTTAAATCACAATTTTTACACATTTAGAACATTTTTTTGCAGAAACCCACCAAGCCACCTTGTGTGTGTTGTCGGTGGAGTTTTTTTTCAATACATTGTTTATTGTTTTTAACGATTTTAACCTAATATACACACAAAAAAGAGAGAAAAATTAGGAATATAAACATTTTACAATTTTCATAAAATTAACTCTTGATCATTTACCCTTCCTTTATTTTCCCTTTGTTTCATATTTTATTTTGACCTCTAACATCCGTCGGCAACAAATTTAAAATGTTCGGAACGATATATTGTAGTGTTCGACTCCCATATTTATTGTTAATTCTTGGGACTATCAAACCTTCGTTGTAATACTATACTATAATAGTATATGAAATACTATAAGGGAATGTTAAAAAATCTCAGCAAATACTATACTATAATAGTATATGAAATACTATAAGGGAATGTTAAAAAATCTCAGCAAATACAGATAAGTAAATGATAAAGCATTATGTCTATAGTATTTCATAAAAACTTTTATTTCTATGAAGATATCATTTAAAAAAATCTAGATGTGAAATATTGGATCAGGATAGTATGTATATTTTTTAAATAAAACATGTTTTTATATATTTATTCATCAGAAAATCAACTATAAACATGTTGTTATTGGTGTAGGTTTAATTAGTTTATTATACACAGCTCATTTTATAAAACAAATTTCTTTAAAATATCAATCTGGTTATTAAAAATCTGACATTTCAAGGCTATGATAATATTTCCAAATGATTCTTGTTTTAACCTCTCAACATATGTTAATACGTTTATACCTCTTTTATTTTTACTTTTTTGCAGAGTAGTAGATATTATGTATATATTAGATATTACAGCTCCATATTAAAAAAAAAATATTCCTGATTACAGTTGCAATATAATTCATTACTGGACTTTTTATTTTATTTAAACTCTATGGGATTTTTCTTCTAACCCTTATCCGCAAAATACGGAGGCGGATAATACATAGGATTAGGCCTTTAAAAAATAATTTTAATAATAACAGAGTGTCATATACGAAATGTATGGATTTAAATTTTGTTCCAAATAATGTTTTTTTTATCGATTTAACTTATTTGAAATGATAACGGGCGACAATCTTTTATATTATCAAGTAACAGTGGTACATATAATTGTTGCGGATTGTATTTGTAAGCGGCCCACACAAAGGTGCATTTTTGCGACTTCGTAATAATATCCTTCATCGTTGTTCCGTTCTGCTGAGCTTTGCGCAAACTCTTACTAACGTTGGCTTCCGGCGAGTCCGTAAATCCTACCTACTACAGTCCTACGTCAAACATTACACCGCGAGGCGGTCAATGGCCTTAAGAACCAAAAATTAATGGTTTTTCACCATAATAATTGAATGACGATAGCAACATCGTATCCACGTGTTCCACATCTGTAAGCAGAAACAAATGGCCCAGAAAAAATCCAATTTGAAAAAAAAACAAGACACTATGACATTAAATTATTGACTTAATACATAAATATATTTGATTAAATACAGACGATGCAAGTAACGGAACTCAAGGTGAAGGGCATTACTGCTATATAGGAAAATAAATTATGTAGAAACAGTTGATACTATTAATTAAGAAGACGAAAAAGAGTATATCAACAATAACAAGTTAGACATACATACATAAGGTGTTGCATACCCGTGCTCTTACTTGTTAGTACTATCCCCTTACAAACTTGTATTTATGTAGTACATACTAAATGCGCTATAGTATTAAAAACGTGAAAAGCGCAGTATGATTGTTTATTGAAATATGATCGTGTCAAAGTGCTTAAGATAGTTTCTTTAAAATCGTTTATATTATCTCTTATTTTTTGTAGAAGTTATAGTTGATATTCTTTGTTGATGACTCAAAAGCATGAATTTATTTCAAAACAATTAAATCTTTTACAGCTATAAGTGAAATCTGCTTTGTAAATTTAATAGCGATACACTCGTAAATACTAAAATCAAAGATAAAGATTGAGGAAATAAATTTATTTACACTATTATTTATTACCTTTGACCAAATTGCTTTAATTTTCTTCTTACGCTTTCGGCTACAGAAAACGATGCCAAAAATTACTTGAATATTACCCAAGTATATTTCGTAAGGTTATTTACTAGTATAAACCACCCTCATACCTCGACTCAATGCTAACGAAGGGACGTATTCATTGCCATAGGTCTTTAATATATCACTTTTTAGAGCAGGGGAGGAGATAGATTACGGATTTAGGCTATATTATCGCTTATTTGATTATCTCCGGACATTAAAGACCACATTTTCAACCTTAATATATATTTAAAAAGCTTATCTTAATAATTTTTTAATATAAAATACCTTTTCACAGTAGGTAATTATATTGACTCCTATTTATTTAATTTTCTTCGCATTTCATATTTAAATTGTTCATAGGATACTGTGATCGATTTGTGCAGTTAATTTAATAGTTTTTTTATTACATTATTATTCACTCAATTACTCCATCTAGGGAGGGATTAATATTTTTTTTAATAAGGTCTCGCGTTTCAGGCACCAGTCCAGGGTAACATTATGATCCAGTCGGAATCGAACCCGAGTCCGATGACCGTTATCACATTGGCAGCGTGCGTTATTTAAAAAAATGCTATCAGAAATGTTTTATAGATGTTGTCATTATTTTACTAATATAATACAACTTTAATTTTTAACACGTCGTAACAATATTTTCTTTCGGAAAATACGTTGAAATAAATAAAAATAATAGGTGAAAAATTATTTTTATCGTAACCCAAAAATAAATAAATTTTAATAAGAAAACACGACTCACATATTTCTATTTTAGTAAATAGATTTTTTTTTACATAAATGATTATGATGTTTTTTTTTAAATAATGAACCTCTTAAATCTAATCTCCTTTGGGATTTATGAGAAAATATGTATTTTAATAACAAAGTGCTACCAGAACGTGATTATTCCCTTTTACACTTCATTACTTGACAGCTTCCATTAATTTATGGCACTTTTCTCCCGACGCCCATCTTTGTTCACGAACAGCTATCTACTTAACGCACTTTTCTCTACACCATTTCGTTAATTTGGTTTACGTCTCAAAGTGTGGCGAATTCCTCCACACGCATCGCATCCACGCGTGTACATATTTCAACGCATTGTTCCGCAAAGTGTGTGCCGCGGCACACTGGTGTACCGTGGTGATTAGTTGGTGTGCAACTGAATGAATTTTAAATGAATTTTAAATAACTTTGTTTTTTTTCTTCTTTGGTGTACCTCTGAAATTTCTTAATTTGGCAGGTGTACCTTGAACAGAAAAAGTTTGCGGAACACTGTTTTAACTTACCCCAGTGGAAATAATTATGGACGCTTTCTTTGAATTGTCGTGCTAATGTACCTACTCTTTTATATATGTTTAAATGTATAAAACGTATGACTAAAAACAAAAACACAAACAAAAGACATTACATCTTATATGTAACTAATTACAAAGATTCTTAAGGATTCACATTTTATTATTTTCTTTATTTTTGTCAAATTCCACCAATAATATAGAGTGTGGCTGTATTATATAATCCAGTTAACAGTGTCACCAAAGATTAATAGTAGTTTGACAGTATTCCCCTTAGTAATGTCAGACTTTAACCAGTTTTGTGGTTATTTAACACATTGTTGGCGGGCGGTTTTTCATCAACCCCGACCATAAATAGTATACTTATTAGAATCGTATTCTAATCACAAGTAACCGCAAACTCAACTCCGACCTGTACAGTGTTTTTTGACGTCTCGCGCTGTACCAAAAGTAAGCAAATAGAACGCTTATAAGCGTCTTCCGCTCTCTACCAACAGTATGTTAAAGACGGTTTTAAGCGTTTCCCACAAACAATGTGTTGAAATAGGGGAATATGTAGCTTTATCGAAAAAAAAATAGAAGTTTTC
Source organism: Brachycentrus maculatus (assembly GCF_059751285.1). NCBI lineage: Eukaryota > Metazoa > Arthropoda > Insecta > Trichoptera > Brachycentridae > Brachycentrus > Brachycentrus maculatus. The sequence goes on along the minus strand of NW_028280863.1, from coordinate 603,381 downwards.
CAAAATTTTTACTGTCCAATTCAATGTAATGTTTTACATTATAAAACGTAGGTATGTAAAAGGTTTTAATATTGTAAGTATATTTTTATTTCCTTCCGTGAGAAGGGTTCTGAGGCCGTGAACATTAGATACGTAGGTATATTAATACTTACTTTTCCACATAACGATCCCGGCCTTTATCACATAGATGGTGATACGTTTAACTCCTGCGGAATAATCTCAACTGTAACAGAGTTCGGTTATCAAAAGGCTCAATGTTGTGGAAATTTTATCGTTACTATGAAAGGCTCACCATTATAGCTTATTCTTGAATAGCGCGCAATAAATTGGCCCCCCTGACCCTTTCAGTCCTTTGCCTCCCTTTCTACTCGTGTTTAGCCCTTTGTGCATGCTTACATTTCTAAAGGTCAAACAAACATAGCGCAGTTAAGTGTTCATATATCTATTAATACTGCAGGATATAAAAGGGAGTATTTCTTTTTTCCATAAACTCTTTACTTTTAAATGATTATATGTAATTTTTTAATGCTTTGCTGCGAATCAAGTTTACTATTATTTATTTGAATATTTATTTAAAAATAATTTATTGCTAAAAAAGGATACTCTATAGTTTTTTTCATAGTCATGTGTATTTTTAAAGCTAATCAAAGGCTACATTGCACACGTACGCGTTAAAAAAAACGCATAGCCCTATCAGTACCAAAGCTCATTTTCAGTACGTATATGGCCATCTCCAACGATGGAGCTTGAAAATTTGGCGCTTAGTAAATACATAATGTACAAAAAAAGTTAAGATATATTACTGGGTACAAATATTTACTGATCTAAGACCTCAGTGCAGTAATTTTGTTCGTAATAGATATTCAGGATTTTGTTGTTGTTATACTGCATCCATTCCTCATTGAAATCTTTTTTTACTTTAAACATCCATAGCATCAATTACCTAGCCTAGATCTTTATAATTTTGTCATTAAAAAAACATATCGGCACATATAACACAAAACATATTCGTATTTACTGACGATAATTACGCATTGGACATTATAGCCATCTTGCTTTACACGGTAATCTATTAGAAAAATTACAAAATGTTATTCTTATTAAGAATATTAAGTACATTATATTGTGAAAATTGGGTTTGGCGTAAATTTACATATAAAATTATATCGTTTGTTCAGCGATTGTTTTACTATCTAATATCACAAACGGTGAATTTGTTTAGTCCGAATCGGTGTTCTATAGAATGTATCTAGACATGTAGAGATTTGTTAGAAATAGGTATGTCTGCATTAATAACTCTGAAGGATATGAACATAAAATCTTTATGCCGTGTTTATAGTTGTATCTATGGAACTAGGGACGTGACTGCGTAAAGTTTATTCTATGTTGAATATAAAGGTATGCCTACTCTACACGTATTAGTGCATAATATAACTACATAAAAACGTAATCCGCTGTCGGGCGCAGAGACAAAGCGCCGGAAAATGACGCGTGATAAAAGAAAGATTTTATATTCGTGGATTTGTAGCTAGACAGACGTGACCATTGTAGAAAAGGCGGTAGGTAGATAGATGGAAGAGTAGAAAAACTTAGGTGGACCGCAGTCGCTTGGACACGCTGCTGCCTGCTGCTGACTGATGGCTGGTGCCTGGTGGTGTGCAGTACGCGAGGTTGTTGAACTGCAAGCGAACGTGAACAGTGAATATTGTACCTTATCCTGCCATAAAGTCTCGATGTTACCCCATGATAAATTTATGGACCAAGTTTAGACAAATGCGTGGTTAGACTATTTGAGCTCTAAGACTGAATTACTACAAAATCCATTATTTATACATTTTATTATGCATTTTATAAAAGTGATATTGTTTCCCTAAATTGACCTTGGTAACTTGTGTTTTACCACTCTAGGTATGATAATTCTTTGTTTATTTACGATCTCAAATAAACTTATCAGAACGGATCATTTACATACTCATTCCTTCAGGTTAAATTCCATTTGAAGTTATGAGTAATTTCTTTTCTCTTTTGTACATCAAATAAGCCGAATATAAAATATATGTTATAATAAAATCGTAATTTTCGCGAACTGAAAGGTGTATTATCATCTTGCGATACATAGATTATAGTATCGAAATGGTGCAATATTCATACTGTTTGTCAATTGCTTGATCTATTTCGTTCGATCAATCATTCGCCTCAGGTAGGGAATCAAGGTAACTAGTCAAATGAATTGTGTATTTCGAATATTGTACATTTTTATGTAAAAAAATAATTATGATGCAGATTTGTTTATTTTAAATAAATAATAAACAGAAATTTAACACTTTATTTCAATAAAACAATTTTGTTATATTGGATTAAGAAAAGTAAAACTGTCATTGTTTTATTTTTATCGCTGGTTTCGGAATGTTCAATGCGTTGCGGAAATTCATATGTCCCTTTTTTATCTTGATATTAGTATGTGAAGCAATTATTTTACTTAGATAATTGTATATTAATCTTAGATCTATAAAATAAGTCCAGTGACATGTAATTTCAACGCGTTTAACTAACTTTCCTTGGTGTATTTAGAAAACGTTTCAAATCCATTTTACAAGCAATATTTTTATCGTATTATTTATGTTTTACTATAGTATCACAATTTAACAAATTCTAACAATTGAGTGTATGGTTACTTAATTTAACAGAACAATATAATATATGATCCGAAATGTAGAATATTAATAAATATTGTATTATAATATCAACTAACTTGAAGAATAAAAATTATTTATTTTCCGCCTAAAGAAGGAAATATAAAAATTAAGCTTAATACATATAAAACGCCATACACAATTTACCAAAACAAAAGATAAATTTTTGCTCACTGTAAAATTAGAAAATGAAAGCTTTTCGAAATATATTATTCAAATACAGTAATCCTAAGCTAAGCTACCAAGATATTTAGTAATCCTTCTTTTGACTATGTTAGATTATATAATCTTCGAGACAACGTTAATGAATTTGTCAGGATGCCATTTTATATGTCAGATTACATATTTCACGACTCGTTACTTTTAATAAAAAATTCTAAAAAATACTATTTGTTATATAGACTATTTGTTTGGATATGTTACTAGTTTGTGTAGATTTAAAATTTTGCTTAGATTGTTCATTGAAGAGACAGATTTAAGCTCCTTTTTCTTGTAGTACATGCTTACTATCTTTTTACTTTTCATCTTTTTTTATGTTTTTAAGTTTTTACTGTTATTAAAAATAATTATAATAATAATAATTTTTGTTTTCTGATTGTCAAGTATTTTTTGTATTTTATATTAACACTATTATTCTAGTTCTACTTATAATACCTTTACTATGACCTAAATTATATTGTTTACCCACACACAGGCCATGCCTTTGTGGGATCTTTTTTTGTATTTATATTTATATTTTATTCATATTTTTTATGTTTTTGATTTATGTTCATGTAATGCAAAAGAATTTAAAATAAAGAAAAAAACATTCAAAAAATCGCGCGGACCAGACGGCATACATTTTTAATTAAGCTTTCCACTCCTCACACTTGCCGAGGCTCTTATCCCCCGACAACGTAATATACTTCTTAATTCATCTCGTCATTCTTCTTAATTCAGCCCCTATTCCCGAGGGAGAGCTTATCCCGTTATTTCTTCATAGGGCGATAGTAAAAAAAGGTTATTAGCTTTTAATTTTAGAGTGTGTCACTTGAGACGTAATTTCATATCTAACGCTCTGGATCTCTGGAGGACGTTTCGAGTGCAGAGAGTTTGCTGTTTTCACCGCGTCGATTTATTCCCTTATTTTCCTCCGAGAAAACCTTCCCGGATGGTTCACTAAGGCGCCTCATCTCCAGGTAGCTCCTCTCCACCTGAAGGATTCAATTTAATATATTATTGAATCATTACACGCGGCGAGAAGCTAGAAATATTTTACATAAATTTCTACCATCACTAACATTTTGTCGTGCATTTTCTTGTACCTGTGTATACATTTTTTTCTTACATTTGGCGCTTTTTAAATAAATAACTATTTGTCGCTCACGTTTAAATTAAAAAAAAAGTATGGTTAAAAATAACTATTTTTAATTATCAGTATAGAGTTGAATTATGTACATATATAATTCTACTTTAGAATAAGTATCTGTAGTCGTACAGATACTTTTACATATATTATAATATTGATAAAAACCGACAGTTTTCATTTTTAAACCATATATCCGCTCCCTAGGTGGAGCATATGGAGTCCACAAACTGTCTCCAGGCTTTTCTGTCGGCTGCCAGCTCCCTTGCATCCTCCCAAGTCAGATCCGCGTCCCGAAGTTCTGACGAGAACTGCCGACGAATTGTCAGCAGTGGTCGTCCTGGGCGGCGCGAGCCTGATGCCTTGTAAAAGAGGCAAGCTTGATTAAGGCTCTCAGGAGGCATGCAGAGTACGTGCCCAAGCCAACTGATCGCCTTTTCTTGACGACAGTTGTGACCAAGATTTGCTGCGTCCTACGCCTTATCTCTTCATTCCTAACTAAGTCAAACCACCGCACGCCTAAAATTCTCCGCAAACACCTATTCTCAAAGCTCAGTACACGGCTGCTCTGGGCCCTTGTAAGGTGCCATGTTTCACAGCCGTATAAGAGACTAGGAGCAATGCAGGCATTTTCATAATAATATAAAAATGTTAACATTATTTTTCAAATGTGTTATATCAAATTACAATACCAGGGTGAATGTAATTTAACATTTTCTCGATGCTAGTCTGAGCGAAAGCTGGAATTATAAATTATATTAACTTATTAATGGGAACGATATAACCATTAATTTCATTTTAATCTAATTCCATCAAGAAATGTCAGTTGACATAGCTGCTATTATCTGTAGTTATGTAAGTTACAATTGAAATTTACTATGACATGTTTACAAATGTAAAATTTAATTTATCTGGTAATAACAAGTTGACAGCAAATTGCTTTTACAAATATCAGCAATAACTTTTTGAATGTGATTTAATCATAGTATGTTTCGTAACAAATGAACTTTTATATTACGTTTTTAAAAAGTTCAAACTTATGTGAAAATTTATAATTTTTGTCGACATGTGTTTGAATTTATAGGCGTTAATTAAAATAATGTCTGAAATATTTTAACACTGCATCCGCATTCATCATGTGACTTTTTTTAACCATTTCCACAAAGAGAGTATTGTTTAGTCGCTACACAAGTAATATCTACATAATATAAATATTTATGTTAACGCAATTGAACATTGCTATATGGAACTGGAAATCTGTGTGCGTTAACTGTTATTTTTTGCCTTTTGTCTAAACATGCATCTGTTAGCAATTCATTAATTTCCGCAGGATGTGTATGTAAATTTTCAATAAATTAAAATATTAAGTATTTATTTAGGAACATCGATTGCCAAATTTGGATTATTATCATTTTGCATACAAATCATGTTTGAAGTCGGAGACGCTGTTATGCTTCAGGATTTTATTTGTTTAAAACAATAATATTTCATTAATTGGTTCGGCAGTCACTTTGTGGTAAAATCTATCCATTTTTAATTAATGTTTTAATCAGTAAATACCACTATTTCTTAAAATCTACTGTGACACGTGTTTCGATGCATTCCGCATCCGGTGTTTGAAAATGATGCGGAATGCATCGAAACACGTGTCACAGTAGATTTTAAGAAATAGTGGTATTTACTAAGTAAAACATTAATTAAAAACAATAATATATGTTAACCATATATATTCCTGAAACTGGTGATAGACATGTTCTATCTACATGGACTATCATAATAGAACTTTACCTCATAAAATATACGTGATTTTCGAGATATAATCTATTTTTTAGTCCTTTGAGTTTCTAAATTAGTTTTACTCTCAAATACAGTCGTAGTTTACTAATCCAAAATTTCGTTCGCGAACCGAGGGATTTTTTCGACGGAATTTTGTTCATAGCCCGAATTGTTCGTCTACCTGGCTGATAGTTATGAAGTGGTTAGTAATATTTAATTACATCAGCTACTATTCAACAGTTACGTTAACTAATTTGCCTGTCATTGGACCGAAATTCAAGTACGATTTTGTGCTGGTTCAGCTCTTTTTCCCAATTTATTGCAGTTTTTGATCTCTACGTAGGTTCTTTTTATAACGTTAATAAAATTTACGGAGCCACAAATTTTATGTGAACCACGAAAAAACGTAGTATCAGATTCACCGAACTCCGAAATAAGATTTATCTTGTAGTATTTTTTTTTGTTTACCGTGACACCGACCACCTCGTCTTCTTGTAATTTATGATCAAGATAGTGTGTATAGTGAAAAATATATTTATGTACCGTTGTTTTGTTTAATACCACAAAAATGGCTATCTAGGACAGTTTTATACAATTATGACTTTTCTATGTCTTTATGAAAAAGCAATGTTTGTTATTAAGCAAATAGACGTATCTTAACGGATTTTCTATTGGACTTTATATACTGGAGCAGTTTAGAGATACCTTCATTGTAATATCCGTAATATTTTATTTTAAATCTGTTTAAGGTTTCTTGTGATGTCGAAACATTTTATGATTTTTTTATGCCTTCATTTTAAATCTTTTAAAAAACATGTTTTTACTGTCAACTTTACTGCTTAAAAAATATTATTCAAGCTAGGAATGATTTTACCAACCGAGTAAAAACGTAATATATTATTCTTTACCTTTCTTCTATATAAATTATCCATTTTTTTACTTTCTCAGACTGATATTTTGCTGCACCGATTCAGTTAAAGTATCAAACATTAACATGTCTGTGCCATATAAAGTCTTAAGGTTTCTTCTTTATGCCAATAAAACACCTCTATTTATCGCTTGGTTTTTGTAATAGTCAGTTAAAATCTTAGGACTAATAAAAATCGTTTAATTTTATCGGTTGGATATGTAATTGGTTCGTTGATTAGGAAATCACAATAATTTACTTGAACTGTATAATTTTCCGGACATAATAATAAAGAAAAATGTTTTCTGCTGTGTTTTACTTTCAACTATATATATATATATATATATATATATATATATATATATATATATATATATATATATATATATATATATATATATATATATATATATATATATATATATATATATATATATATATATATATATATATATATATATATATATATATATATATATATATATATATATATATATATATATATATATATATATATATATATATATATATATATATATATATATATATATATACGTGGTAATATTTTCCTTTTGAAAATTAAGTGTAAATAATATGTAAAGTGGGTGTATAATAATAAAATAAACAATGTGTTGCTTTGTAATTAAAGAAACGACAATAAAAGTTTATTCTTAATTAATCTTTATAAAATTTTTATATCTATCTATCTATCTATCTGATTCTGACAGTTAATAATATTATCGGAAGTCTTTTGTTTTCTTCTGAGCGACGCATGCGGCATCTGGTGGTAGAACTGTTTCATGTAGGTACTTTTTGTAAGTACTTAATAAAATGTATAGGTAGGTACCTAGGTATTTTATTACATCTCCCCCCTTGGGGATGAAAATTCATAGTAAAATTTTCACTCGTCCTCCGGATCATCTTCTTGTAGTGAAGGGACTGGTATAAGTTTAGTGATATGATAAAGTTTTATTTTTTTTTTTCTTTCTTTCTTTTTTTTCCTTCTTTTTTTTTTTTTTTTTTTTTTTTCTTTCTTTCTTTTTTTTTCGTTTAAAGTAGACACAGTTTTTTTCAATCCATTTGTTTTTTTCTTTTGAATTCCTTCATTTTTATTCAGATCTCTTAAAGTATCTTCTAATATAACCAAATGTACAACTTTTAATTGTTCATCTGCATTTTCATTCGATTCTAAAACTGGATTCCTGCTTAGACAATCTACTTCTAAATTCTTCTTTCCTGGAGAATATTTTATTTTATCTTTCGTAGAAGTTTTTTCTACTTTATTTTTATTTTCATTTTTCAAGCACTGTTTCTGTGTTATTTGTATGACTTCATTTTTATTCTGATCTTTTAAAATATCTTCTAATTTAACCAAATTAACAACTTTTAATTGTTCATCTGCATTTTCATTCGATTTTAATACTGGATTCCTGCTTAGACAATCTACTTCTAAATTCTTCTTTCCTGGAGTATATTTTATTTTATCTTTCGTAGAAGTTTTTTCTACTTTATTTTTATTTTCATTTTTCAAGCACTGTTTCTTTGTTATTTGTGTGTCTTCATTTTTATTCTGATCTTTTAAAATATCTTCTAATTTAACCAAATTTACCACTTTTAATTGTTCATTTGCATTTTCCTTCGATTCTAATACTGGATTCCTGCTCATACAATCTGCTTCGAAATTCTTCTTTTCTGGAGTATATTTTATTTTATATTTTGTAGACATTTTTTCCACATTATTTTTATTTTCATTCTTCAAGCACTGTTTCTGTGTAATTTGTAAATCTTCATTTTTATTATTAATCTTATCATCCTCCTTTGTTTTAAACCAGCACTTTGCTGCAGGGTGATATCGAGTTCCCTTATTTAAATTTTCACAAATCTTACATGGACTTTTATCTTTAATTTTATCACTAGTTCTAAGATTTCCACGTCTTCTTTGATTATCTTCTAATCGTTTTCTTTGATCATCTTCTAATTTTTCTCTCTCACTCCGAACATATTGTAGTAATTGTTTTAATACATCTAATGTTTCATGATCCATTTCCATATTAACAAAATTGTCGTTTTATAACGTGGTAATATTTTCCTTTTGAAAATTAAGTGTAAATAATATGTAAAGTGGGTGTATAATAATAAAATAAACAATGTGTTGCTTTGTAATTAAAGAAACGACAATAAAAGTTTATTCTTAATTAATCTTTATAATAATTTTTATATCTATCTATCTATCTATCTGATTCTGACAGTTAATAATATTATCGGAAGTCTTTTGTTTTCTTCTGAGCGACGCATGCGGCATCTGGTGGTAGAACTGTTTCATGTAGGTACTTTTTGTAAGTACTTAATAAAATGTATAGGTAGGTACCTAGGTATTTTATTACATATATATATATATATATATATATATATATATATATATATATATATATATATATATATATATATATATATATATATATATATATATATATATATATATATATATATATATATATATATATATATATATATATATATATATATATATATATATATATATATATATATATATATATATATATATATATATATATATATATATATATATATATATATATATATATATATATATATATATATATATATATATATATATATATATATATATATATATATATATATATATATATATATATATATATATATATTATTATTATACTTTCAACTTTTTCTGATAACTTTCAACGTAAAAAACAATGACACTGATCCTTCAGACCCAACATATTACGTTACCTAAGATTAAGTATATGAAATCAGGCAAAAAAAGATATTGGCCAGTATAAATAAAAAAACCATTTAAAAATTAAGGTAGATTGGACCGAATTCCTACAAAGCTAGAAGAACAGATAAGTGGTTGGGATTATTGAGACTTCAAACGTACAATGATCTGGTACTCGTACTCGGACGTAATACGAGTACATGGGGTACATTCAAGTAATATAAAGTCTATAGAAGAATTAGCTTAGTAACGGGGGACTTCGAGCGAGTTTTTTGTTCAGCAATGGCTGGAGCTGAAAAACGAATTATGGAAAATGTAAAAAGTGGAATAATTTCCTTAACTTTCTTTTAATGTTTTTAGTTCATGGTACGTAACTTTGCTACTGACTGACACGCCTTTGAATATATTACGAAAAATATTAACGTTTTGAATACCAGCTGAAAATTCACCATTTACTGCATCAATAAAAGTCTGCGAAGAAATGATTTTCCCGCACATAAATATAAAGTTTTTTTAATGTTTTTTCCTCGTTCTTTCTTTAGAGATGGTATTTCATTGTGTCTCTCTTTTTCAAAGAAATTTTGATGTAATATGACGTGATTGTATCAAAGCGATACAAATAGGTTCACAAAAGTGACAAGCCCAGTACAACAAAAATACTTTTCATTCAACTCGTCTACCCTTCGTTGGAGAAGATTTAATTTTTATCTTGTTATTTAATGGAAAACCGTTTTATAAAATAGGTTTTTGCTTTTGAAATCATATTAAGTTTGTTCAAATTTAAATCCAAGTAAGCTTCAGAACTTTGTTGATTCCTAAGTCCGGAATGATATTAGATATTGGGATATTTACGTTTTTTCAAATGTTTTTCTTCTTGACGGCTTTTCAGATCGCATTACAGCTGCTTTTTCTTCTTAAATTACATTATTCAAGACTGGATTGCATTTCAACCAATTTATCGAATAATAAATGTCACACACGTTAGGTAAATGTCTTGAATAGTCTTGTTTTACTATCGGATTGGGAAATAATAGTTTTCCATATCGAGAATAGGAAAAAGTTCAAAAGTCTATAAAGCATTGCACCCAACGCTTAGTCATGCCGGAATAAAAAAATATTTTTACTATTCATTGTATTTTAATTTAATCCCAACTTGAAATTCCATCCTATCTCATATAAAATGTAGATTATATCGTAAAACTTCATTTCAGTATACTTTCACAGTGCGTATTTTTGTCGAACATTTCGCCACCGTTTGATATACATAATTTAATATTTCTCCTCTCAGCCTCTACGTTAGATTTCTTGCAACATGATTAAATCGGAAATAATTTTCACTTTCAATACGCGTGATGTTCTTGAAGGGAATGTGATGTTATTCGTCGCCTGTAGCCCCCGCCCCCGTGTACTAAATGACGCTCTGGGGAAGGGTTGCTCAGTAAACAGATTATGCGAGAGTTAACCCCTTACCCCGTGCTAGAAATAATTAACTAGCCCGCTGTTAAATTCCTCTACACGATCTTACGTATTCAATTTGAAGCCGTCTTCAAAATTATGTATATTATTAATATCGCATACCTTCTCACTTATCCGCGTTAAGGTAACTAACTATTTCTAATGCCGAACTAATAATCTTATCTCTACGTTTATATTTTTGGTTCATTTATCTTTCTAGTTTTTTTTATATACTTATTTTACACATCTTTCAGTCGCAATTTACTTTAAAATTTTAAAATTTTAAAATTGCAGATATACATACGAAAAGAAATGGGAACAGTTATTTTGACTCGGATTTTTTAAAAATAATTAGAAATATTTATGTCTTTATTATTTACAAAAATATTATTTCAAATCATTTTCGTGAGCCTAAGCTGATCATTATTAAAAATAGTTATCAACTAGTGATAGAGTAAAGTTAAATATCAGAAACTCTTGATCTTTGAATGAATTAGGTTTAATTAACCTTTATTTTTACTGCTCCTGTATAGGAATATAGGAATATCGGTTTTTTTGTTATATTTTCATTAAAATAAAGAACAATGCAAAAAACAGTCCATGATTAAAAATATACAATTGTTTAAGCTTATAACCATAAATAAATCATAAAATTATAAGAAACTGTCGAAAAATTATAATAAACTATAATATAATAATGATAATAATAAATCCCTTATCCGCACCCCAATGGTGCATAGGGCACTGCGTCATATAAACGCAGTGTTATCTTGATCGTTTACATATGAAGGAAAGGTGATCAGCCCTCCGCTTCAGGTACCAGTCCAGGGTAATATTGAATAAATATTACAGTGAAAAAATTACTTGTATTTATTTGACCCCCCTGGGAATCGAACCCGGGACCTCCAGAACGGTAGCCGAGCGTGCTGACCATTACATTATAAATTAGTTGATTAAATTAGTTAATTTTCAGTGGTCACCATTTCCATTTTTTTTCTTTACTAGATTTGTAACAATCTAATCCATACTTTACATTACAGCAAATGTGTCAACTTCCTACATGTGAAATTTTTTTGCTGCTTATAATTAATACCGGATTTATCGCTAAAATACTTGTAATTTAGCTTGTAAGATGAATCGGATACTTCTTTTGTATTGACTGAAAATGACAAATGCCTTTTGCCATTGCTCCATTGTCCTCTACGAATATACCAAAAGTAAAACGATATATCAAGTGAGATAAGTAATATCAAGCCCGATCCGCCTATATTTTGAAGTGAAAGTTTATCATTTTGAGTTAGGTACCTATTGTTTACTGCCCACACTTCTTAAAATATATAAAAATTATATTTATATTATATTACGTACATATGCATACCCCTAGAATTTGGGCGTCTTCCAAAAGTATCGTACTTGTTGAGATTAGCAATTTCTATCATGTGTCCTATTTATTGTAATAATCTGTATTTACCTGAGGAATCTTTGTATTGGGATTTTCATGGTAAATAAGATAAGAGATCTCGCTTATCTGTGTGTTTTCAGCCTTGACGCATTTTCCCACCGATGTGTAGTAATGCCGCAAATATTATATTTTATGACTAAAATATTTCTGTGTAATAATGAGCGACGGATTTTAGTTTAATATTTCTAATATGTGAAGATGGGTGATCTCAAAGTCTGACTCAAATCCTGCGACACTAAATCGCGGGAACACAACCCGACTTAGTCTTAGACATAGATATAGATTTATTCAGTTTCGAATCTAGGTTTTAATATCGAATGTAACTTTAACACTTTCTATGCATTTAGTGCCTACTTTATTTCACATTTGTTTTTATTTGCAATTTATTTCAATAATTATACTTTCCAACAGATATTCATTTCATCTGTTATACATCAATTATATAGCTTCAGAGTATTGAAAGAGCTGTGTATTCCAAACGAATTATTTGATAGACGTCTTACGCTTCAATTGGCTACAACAACTGCTATGGGTAAAGTGATCTTAGCAGTCCGCAACCAGCGCACTAAATTTAGCGAGCGTGCCTTTGCTGTTTCGTGGGAATAAGGTGATCATTAGAAAAAAATTAATACGCATTTATTTACTAAATCATTTCCATAATCTCCTTTTTCCCGACTAAATCACAGTGAATCACCAATATTACCTGTATCACTAAATAAATGATATTTTTTGTTTATGATCATTAATATTATCACAAATAAAAGTAGGAATACTTTATGTTTTATGCTTAGATCTGAGGAAATTTGACAGTTAATGAAACGAAACATTTATAAAATTATTTAGATGACGCTTTTGATATCTACTAATTTAATAATCAGCTTAGATAGGATGAATATAATACAAGTGGAGTCTGGGCTTCCATTCTAAATATGTGTTCGCTAGCAATATCAACCACTAAACCTCCATACGCCATCTCCTCGGAGCGCAGGTGGCGCGTCAGCAGAAAGTGTCACCCTCGTACGGACGAGGATTCGAGGGCGGGAGAAATAAATACCCATGTATGGTATGCTTGTACGAGTAGTCGTAAATATCAAGTTATCTGCGGCCCGCCCATATATTCGTATCCCCTCACGAGAGCCATTTCCGTCCAGGTTTTAGCGGATTTCCATACATTTCCCTGCGAGCTATCGAAAGGAATCTTATTTGTGCACTTGTTCCATTCCCGCATCGCTGCGAATATTGAATGCTCGGGCGTTTCGTAAATACGTCAGAGAATCCGCTTCCAGAAGACTGCTTCATTTTATTTACTTGTTTTTGGAAAAATATTTCTAAAAGCTTTCACTCGTTTACCATAGTCGATTTAACATATCTGTTCTCCGTCTCATTCCTCATTACTGAGGGTTGTGACCCTTGTGGAAGCAATAAACATATACATTTTTTAAATCAATCTTGAATCGGTACATTGTAAATTGACACGCATAACGTTTACTCGTTTGTTTTCAAGAATTTTAATTAAAATTTATTCTCAGATATTTATTTATATTTTAAAATTATTTTCACAATAAAATAAACGAAAAAACTAAATTATACTTGGTAAATACCACCACTGTTTCTTAAAATCTATTGTGACATGTGTTTCGATGCATTCCGCGTCATTTTCATACACCGTGGTGTTTAAGAAATAGTGATATTTACCAAATAAATATAATTTTAAAATGGATCGATATTACCACACAATGACTGCCGAATCAATTAATGAAGCAAAGTAAGTTTAGTTTCGATATTTTATGTTGTTATGCGCACAAGGTTATTTTTCTCTCGTATTTAAACGCGGATAGGAATCAAACGTTAGCCGACCATTGTATTGTGGCGGCGTAAATATTTTGGTTTGGCATCAATACAATAGTACACACAAATATTTTTCAGACAAATGAATGGGAATCTGTCAGGTTCATATATTATGATCGCCGCTCGTGGCGAAATCCTATTCCCACAAACGTGATACTAAACTTAATATAAACTGACGCATCGTATTTACGACCCCTCAAGAATCACGATACCAACTAGTTTCATGGAGTAGATTTACTGATGGAGATAGGATCTCGCCGGTACTGGAAATCATGGATAAACCAGAAGCCTCGTCAAATGCATTCTTGAAAATGTTTGTATGTATATGGGAGCTATTATACAATTGCAGTACTTTCTAAAAGGTATGCACTTTTTGACGTATTTAATTACAGAATCGTAATAGATACTACTCCTTATCTAATTAGGCACGTCGAAAATAAAAATTATGGTAGTTACGCAAGATTTTTATTGGTATCGTAGAGAAAGAAGTTATTTAGATAGAAGTATGGAAGTCTAGGTATTTACAGGATGAATGATACACCATTGACTGCTGTAAGTGATTAAATTGTGTAATTTTTGTCACTCTGTTTATTTTGCCACTCTGTTTTATCTATTACAATTAATATAAATGTTTTTTTTCTTCTAATATTGGGTCAGATCATGTTTTCATCGCTCCTTTTCAATAAGTCTAATAAGTTTTGATTGCTCTTTGTGTATATTTAATATATTTTTATGTATTCGTTATATTTTTCATTTATATTCTCATCACCGCATGTTATAAATAGGAGTTCTTACTCACCTCACATGCACAGTAAAATGCGTTGAGGCATTGTACGTTGTTAAGGTTACACAATATCTCATGTGTTCTGTGTCGTGTGTTCCTTTTCTCGGATCTCGGATCACACGGCCTATTGACATGCGGCCCGTTAGCATTTAATGTGGAGGTGTGGAGGCGGCTCCGGCGCCGGTTTACTGCTTGACGGTTCACTGGGCTCCTAAATGTTTATAGCCACTGAACTTTCGATTCGCGCTCACCAGTGTCACACAGCCACCTGCCAGCCTCTATCATCCTCTGTCAGTCTGGCATTAGCACCGCGCGGCTGGAAGGGAGCGGACCCGCGTGTCGAGTGTCGTCTGCCGCGTACCAACGACACTTCTAAAGCCACCTTAATATTTCTCTTTGCCTATAATTCAATTGAGTACGGAGATCATAAATCATCCCTCGAAGCGTTAAACTATCGAATTATCGCAAAAAAAACTTTCGCCATTCTCGTTGATTGATCACCATCAAAATGCCCGTTATCATATTAACAATATCACAATAGCTACACTATAGTAATATATTTCACATAAAAATATACATAATTTACGGGATAATTCGTCATCTATCATTTTGTGCCATGGGAAAATTAAGTCTAAAATATTGTATCGGAAAATGAATACACAAACGTACCCTTAAACCTACGTAAACTGTTTTTGCTAGATGTATGTAAATTTTATGGATCTAAAACTAGAATTTCGTTTCCATTATTAATACTGTGTTATATAATTTTCAAATAATGAGAGTGTGACGCACATAAATTAAAAATACTCATGTGATTAAGTTATGAATACAGTGATTTAAATATTAATTTAATACGATAAAATTGATTCGGATTTGTGATGTGTAATTTTACAATAGGATCTAAAATGGATTTTTCGTCATCGGATGCCCTTCACATTTTCAAAGTGAGTTTTCACAGTAATACATTTTTTTCTCTTTAATATTGTAAATATATTTTAGTACCCGCGGTTTCTTTTTATTACGAGGTATTTCGTTAAGTATCTATCCTTATTGCGTAAATTAAGTTTTAAATAACGAAGGGTTAAAAAAATGCTCATCCAAAAATTAGGTAAAAGGATTTTCTTTTTAATCTTTAAACTCTAAGCGAACCAATGTAGGTAACCTTCAATATTCGTTTGATAGTTTTCTTTTCGTTTTTTGTAATAACTAAGTTTTTTTTTCAATGGTTTCGGTCATTTTAGCACATTATGGTACATTTTTGTAATTTGATATTTTCTCTTATTTTAATTTATTAAATAGGGATATTCTTATTCTATTCATTACTTTATCGAATTTCCCCGGTGTGTAATTTATTTAAGACAAGCCCTATGCTGTAGTATAATATTTTTATGCCTTAAATGATTTAAAAAAAAGCTATTTCGTGACTTCGTATCTAATGATTCCCTGTATGTAAATTTATACGGAAACTGATACATCACATTAAAACGAAGTATCAATTTCATTAGATCGATATTAAATTTAAGTTCTAAATGGGAAATTTCTTTTTATAAATCGAAAAATATTATACGTGGCCAATTTTCATAACTCCGATTTTTTTTTCAAAAAGATTTTACGCCATTTCGTGAAAAATCTCTAAAAGGGCGCTTTACAATTCTACTTCTAGACCTTATTTTTATGTTGGTTATCAAATATTTATCATGGTAAACGCATTCAAAAATCAATTTTATGTCTTTACTTTAAATTTGCTTCCTGGAAAATTATTTGTTTGAATTGCTTTGTCTGAATTATGCTGTGAAAATCGGAATACTTAAATAATATTTTGAATAAGTAATGTCCGAAAGAACTGAACAACTTGACAATATCTTTCGAAGTTTTGTAACTTCGTTTAAACTTACAAATTGGATTATAGCTACAAAAAATAAGTTGTATAAGAGCCTTCCGTTGGGTAGACGTTTTATATTTTGTATTTTTAAAATATCGTTTCATTTAAACGGAGTAGTCCCCATTTCGTTTAAATGAAATAAATCACGAGAAACGTTTTTTCGGACTTTGGATTTTGGACGCTGTTCTAAAGGTTAAGGGTTAACTTATATTTATTCTTTGAAGTGGGGTTTACTTTATAGGATTCAATAAGCATCCGGTAAAATATAATACAATTTATAATTGGACGTAGGTATATTTGGAAACAGGTGGGTGTTATTACGCACGTCTAAGTTTTATTTACAAGTTCCGTTTTTGGGTAATTTCCTGATTTCCACAGCTTCGTAAAGATGACCCTTGTAAGTATGGCCGAAACGTCGTTAACATACATAACATAATAGACAAAAGTAGAAAAGGAAAAAAAAAGTTTTCAAAAAATCGATTCAAAATGTTGGTTCCTGTTTCAAGTAGTAGGCATAGTAACTAGGCTGTAAACCGGCGTCGGTCGACAAAAACGCACTTAAAGTATACATACATAAACGTTTTTTTTCTCGGCACCTAAGATATCACCAGAATAGTATCCAGTTCCTTCAAGTTTTTTTATACACAATTTATACCTTATGAAAAATTATGCGAACGATAACGGTCGGTCAACGATGTTATTTTTCTATATCTTAAGAAAATATAGATATACATACCTTAAATTTAGTTAAAATTGATACTTTTTTATTTACATTGACAGCCAAGGTAACAAGGTGGAATATATTACAACACGAGGGTTGTCAGTCGCAGTATTAGTTTTGCCTTTCAAAGTAAATTTGTTTACTGTTCCTACTTCGCTAACTTCCTTTGTAAACAGCGTTCTATACTGCAGTCTTATGCTATGTACTTGAAACTCGAACGTCGGTTTACAGATTTTTCCTGGGATTTTGGTAATTTTGTATTTAATGCATATTTAATCGGACACTTTAATAAAACGTGATCTTATGATATACGAGTATGCAAATATTTCACACTTGAGTTAAAAATTAGGATTTACGTTTTATTAGGGTTGAACCTAGAGCTTTTGACTCAGAGTTCACGACATTAACATAACAGGTGCCATGGCGTAGTTGGGTACACCCTCGACTGCGAAACTGGCATCGTGGGTTCGATTCCCGCCAATTGCAAAATATGTTCAAGAAAGATTTTTCATGTGTTTTTCACATTTGCCTTCCCTATCCTTACTATCCTACCTGCAGACAAGCCTCTAAAAATATAAGCTCTGCGGGTTAATTTTTTTTAAACCGTCGTACTATTACCTAACTTCTTTCTAATTTTTAAATGTAAAAACACCTACTTGGTTCGTTTCTTTTATCGTTGTTGTTTTGAAGATTACAACTTAGGTGTTTTTTGTTATTGTTTCAGGATGTTGCGGTGGCGGGCGGGGCGCGGTCCGTAGCGCGATGGACCACGCGGTGAAGGCGATGGGGTCGCGCACCCTCGGCCGGCTGCTGGACCGGCAGCGCTTCGAGAACGACGAGCTGGAGGCCCTGTACCGCCGCTACGCGCTCAAGCTGCAGCGGGCGTCCGTGTCCACGGCGCTCGCGCTGTTCGCGCTCATCGCGGGCGCGCTGGCCGCGCTGGGGGCGGCCTACGCGCGCGCGCCCACCGCGCAGAACGTGTACTACGCGGCGCACTGCGCGGGCTGCGCGGCCCTGCTGGCGCTCGTGCACGCGCGCCCCACGCGCGACTCGCGCCTCGCGTGGGCGTGCCGCGGCGCCGTGCTCGGCGGGGCGGCCTTCTGCGCGGCGGGCGTGGCGGCGGGCGGCGCGTCGCGCGGCACGGCGGGCGCGCAGGGCGCGTGGCACGTCGTGTTCGCCGTGTTCGTGGCCTACGGCATGCTGCCCCTGCGCGGCTGGCTGGCCGCCCTCGTGGGCCTGGCCCTCCCGGTCGGCCACACGCTGGCGGCCGTCTTCCTGCTATTGCCGACGGAGTTCCCTCACCTCGCCTGGCAACAGGTAACTCCACCTACAACCATTTATTTTATTCGTTTACTATAAAAAAAAACTGTCTTAGACTAACACGTAGTTAACATTTTGAAAAAATGTTTTCACACCTTAATTTATTTTCTTGAACTTGACGTTTATAATTCATTAATTAATTTGGCTTTCATTTTTGGTAAAAATCTATCCATTTTAATTTAAGTTTTACTTAGTCAACACAAAATGATGCGGAATGGGTCGAAACACGTGTCACATTGTATTTTAAGAAATAGTGGTATTTACTAAGTAAAATTCAAATAAATAAAAAAGTTTATAATTCAATTAACTGAAGAAAGGTCATTAAAGGTAAACCTGAATTACGTACAATAACTAAAAGTCTGAGGTTTTCCGAGTACGTACAAAATAATGTCCTTGCTTCGAAATCATTTTGACGATATAACGAAAACGTTTTTTACAGAGTTATAAAAAAGCTTTACGTGTCTGGAGGCTTAGCGAGTGCCTCTTTTGTCTCACCTCCCATTCACCCAGTCTCCTCCTTGCTGAGTGCTTAATTACGAAGTTCTTTCTTTAACCAAATAGAGGCCTGTTTCGGTGAAAGGGAAAACCCATCACGCTCGCCTGAAATTATTTTTGCTACATTATTGACGATGTAGATTGCGTTGAGACCCCATCTAACGGTGAACTGACGTCCTGTATTACTGAACAGATTAGACATTTTGGACCCGTAATATTGTCATTAATTGATTCACAACATTTTGAGTGTGTTCAAATACTTGTTTTCAAATCTGGATTATCTACAATTTTTGTATTTTATATATATATATATATATATATATATATATATATATATATATATATATATATATATATATATATATATAAATAAATATATATATACCATATATATTATTTTTTGACATCTTATCAAAGATGAAGAATAATATGGAAGTTATATTAAGATGTCTCTAGTGAAGTACTAACAAGTTTTCTAAATTGGTTCATATATAGAACTTGACACGAAATGATAATAAATATTCAAGTTCGGTATGGAGTAAAGAGTAAAAAGGAGTAGCGTGGGCAGTAAGCGTTAAGACGAGATTACAAATATAGTATTAAAATACCTCATCTCACCAATAGATGTCTCTAGTGAAGTTCTAGTGATTCAAGAACAATGTTTCAAAATTGGTTCATATATATAGAAATTCCAAGAATTTGAGTAGTGTGGTTGTTTATCATGGATGGAATTGGTGAATGTTACACGTGTGTAAATTGATCACTTAAACCAGCTTATGACGGTCGTAAGCCCCGTTCAGGCCCAAACTTCCTATTGTTCTTTATCTTTGTTGAGATGTCGAAAAATAATATAAATTGATTCCTCTGATAAAGTCGCGCGGCTCGGTAGAATGTTACGAGTATAATAGACCACCGCCATAACTCACCTCCAAGTAGAATCGCTTGTTGATTTACTGCGGTCGAGGTGAGAGTAATTTATGCTTTCTCTAAATTATCGACTCCTTCGTTAGTTTTATACGAGTAATTCGGCGCGAAGATGTGTATTGGCAATTAAATGTTAATTTAGTTGCCAAGACGATTTGGCCGGCCGCCCGCGAGCCGTAGGACCTCCTCGTTTCACTAAATCCCTCGTGTATAATGCCTATGTAGCTTTTGCTCTCGCGCCAGATTTACTCGAAATCTTTTGACACAATAAATACTCTAGAGTAAATGTGCTATTGAAGGTAGTTAATTTTGTAAATTTACATTGTGTACTGCCGTACTGAGCACAGACGCCAGATGGCTAATGCTTCTATGTAATACCTGATTATGCTTTCTTAGAAGAATGAATCCAAGGATCGCTGCATAGTGTACGATTTTTTTCCCAGTCGTGCATTTATTTGTTTTGAGAATGTTTACTAAAATAAACAACTTCTATATTATTTTTACAAATATTTTAGTAATATTAGTATATAACCATTCACCGAGTGAATATTAATTAGTTTATAACTAATTGATGGAAAACATTCAAACAATTTGTATTGCACTGTATTTCATTTCTTGTAATATGTTTTTCATTGTTTGTGAACCATAAATAAAAAATAAAATAAAAAATAATAAAGTTACATATCCCTGATAAGATGAGAAACACGACAATACTTTTAAGTGTGTCCAAAATTTTGTTTACAGCGCTTGGTTTGTTCACATAGGAGATATTTATATATTGATGCTACGTATCGATTTATGAATAGCTACGTATCTGTTGCGTATTTTTTCTGTTTTGTGTTTACTGTTTTTTTTGCTGTTGCCTTATTGAACTTATTTTTACTTTATTGCTCTTCTCAACTTGTACATCTTAGAACTGTTTATGTTTTTTTTACTTTAGCTTTAAATTAAGTCTGCCTATTAATCTTCTCAACTTTTGCCATATTTTATTCTTGCTGTTTACTTTTAACTCATTTAACATTTTTGAAATTTTGTAATTGGAATGTTACAATCACATGTTTTACATGTTATTCATTATTGTAAATGTATTTATGTTAATGTTCTGTTAAATTTCTAAATAAATAAAATTAAATAAAATCACTCAACGGTGAGCGTTTATATACGAGTATAATATTAATATTACTAACATTTTTTTATAAAAAATATATAAAAGTTAAAATAATATTGGGGATATTAAAAAAAAAGTCTAATTGGTTGTTACCATATTTTTTCGGGAAAGGGTCTACATCCTTTTACCAATTTTGTAACCGCAAATATGCAAAATTTATGTTTTTTGAAGATTAATTATGGAACCGCTATCCAATATTGGTTTGAAATATACGGTAAAGAGAGATTGAATATTAAATGACCCGTGTTTAACGAATTCGAACCCTATACACCCCCTCTGTGGTTATTAATACTCCGTACAATAATTGTGTACTCCATTTTTATTATAATATAGTTTACTAAAAGAGCACATGGTCGATGAATCACATTTATTAAAATCATGGATTATTGAGGAGTTTCAACTAGATACAATTGACTAGAACCTCTTTCCGCCTCCGTAGTGTAATGGTCAGCACGCTTAGCTACCTTACTGGAGGTCCCGGGTTCGATTCCCGGGGGGGAGGGTCAAATAAATATAAGTGATTTATTCAATATTACATTGGACTGGTACCTGAAGCGGAGGGCTGATCACCTTTCCTTCATAAGTTAACGATCAAGATAACACTTCGTTTATATGATGCAGTGCCCTTTGCACCATCGAGTGCGGATTAGGGTTTGAAAAAATAATCTCTTGAAGGATGAAAAAATAATAATCGAGTGCGCGATTTCTTCATAATTCTATATCGTAGTTTGCCTATAGGTTTCGTACGTAGTATGTTTCGTTTCTAGTAAGTATTATCTTATTACCTTCGATATCTTCGCTTATGTATATAATGTTCGCCAACTAGAACAAATCTTGTTTCGTAGAATCGATTCTGAAATGAAAATCAGATTATGAAAATGAGGCTCCCAAACATTATGCTACCGAGTTTCCAGTACCCCGGTCCCTTTGGCGCCACGAGGGTTACGCGTGTTACACGAACCGCTACAAATGTAATCTGGAAGTTCCTACACAATCTGTGAGTGCCTTATTCTGAGGGACCGGGTTAAAGTTATTACATGCTTAGCCAAACTAACGTCGTCATTGTTCAAATTAATTAGATACATGCTTAATGTAATTTTTCTTATTTTTGTTTTATATTATATTGAAATGTAGGTAGAATTTACAAATACAAAGAAAACAATAATGGTCTCGTCAAGTTTCCACAATTTCCTTTTCTTGCTTTTTTAACTTAACTTTTTGTTAATAATTAAAATGTTGCTTTGTTTTAAAACCACTATAAATAGTGATTTTAAAACAAAGTTACGTTTGTAGTGATTAAAAACAAAGTTACATTTTAATTATAAAATGGAAAATTACAAAGTTAGTGCTTCAAATATAAATTATACCTTTTTGTCATTGATTTTTTTTAAACATTACATAAGGGGTTTATGTTACTTGTTTACTTTTTATTGCTAATTTTGACCGCCACGACTTCTCTATGATCAATGTTTTCAGACAAGTTGTAATGATTATTGAATTAGTTTTTTTTTGTTCCGATGTGATGTGCGCCAGGAGATTGGTTATTATTGCCTGGCGACTAGTGTATGTATTTACCGTAATCGAGGGTGTACCACGGGGATATGAACTCACTTTGCATTCCAATAATTTATATCGTTTATATGATGTGACAACTTATGACCATAAGAGAAATAAATAAATAAATTGAACTATTTTTCTTAATCTTCATTGACAAGATGCAATCAATCGCTTAGCGAATCTTTTGTACAACGGATTTTAAACCGATTACAAGCCGGCGTCTTTAGCCGATTTTTAAAAAAATCGACCCTAAGAAGACCTTTAATAGATTCGCACGGGACGTACGTGACCACTGGATATAACGAATAAAAATAAAAAAAAACTGAATTTTTTAATTATTGAAAGCTAATCTCAACCCTATCCTGACTACCCCTGAACTTAATTAGTTTTTAATTTAAGTTTTACTTTGTAAATACTAATATGTATTTCTTCAAAGTGTTATGATACGTGTTTTGATGCATTCCGCATCATTTTCAAACACCGCATGTGAAGCTAAGTCTAAATTGTATAGTTGTGTCCTTGGGATTTCGAAGTTTGAAGAGAGGGTAGGAGCTGTTTCTTATTTTATCTTTTTTATTTATATTTTATTTTGTATCGGTGGGAACATAGACAATAGGGGGCGGCTTTTGTCATTGTCATATTGTTAATTATGGATTTATTATTACTTATATTTTACAACATTTTGAGTGTGTCCAAATACTTGTTCACAAAATCTGGATTATCTCCAATTACAGGAGTTATTTTCATATTATTTTTTGTCATCTCATCAAAGATGAAGAAGAATATGGAAGTCTGGGCATTTACGGGGCTGACAACCGTCATAGGCTGGTTTAAGTGATCACTTTACACACTTGTAGCATTCACCAATTCTACCCATTATTGACAACCACACTACTCAAATCCTTGGAAGTTCTATATATATGAACCAATTTAGAAACCTTGTTCTTGAATCTCTAGAACTTCACTAGAGATATCTATTGGTGAGATGTAAAGAAGCTTTTTATTAAGCAGAAACTCTTATATTAGTATGTGAGGTCCGAATCCTGGATTATAATCACACACATGAGAAACGCCAGAAGATACAATTTTCATTTATATTATTTAAGCTTATAATTTGACCAGATAATTTATTTACAACATTTCGAGTGTGTCCAAATACTTGTTCACAAAATCTGGATTATCTCCAATTACAATCCAAGGATTTGAGTAGTGTGTTTGTCAATAATGGGTAGAATTGGTGAATGTTACACGTGTGTAAAGTGATCACTTAAACCAACCTATGACGGTCGTCAGCCCCGTAAATGCCCAGACTTCCTTATTCTTCTTCATCTTTGATGAGATGTCAAAAAAATAATACTTATATTTTAACTAATCTATTTTAAAGTTTTAAATATTTCTTGAAAAATACTATGTACCATGTTTTTAGGTTAGTGTTCGCACATAAAACAACGATTCCAATGGCCTTGTATTTCAGAGACCCTTTGCCATTATTTAAAATATATTTGGCCTTGTCCGGATAGCCTGCCACGTGAAAATGAGCTCTAATAACATGATTTTATTATTATCGAAGAGTCGCTTTGATCCTGTCCTAGTAATGTCCTTCCGGTCTACTGGTCCGGAAGTTTCTGTACCCCCCTGTTCCACCTGCCCTACCTGTGCCCCGACCTAGTGCGGCTCTGGAGCACGGATATAACATACAAGATATAATGTACAACACAAATATATTCATATATGCAGCAGAGGTTATTATCCATTATTTTATTATTTCCATTATTTCCACTCTCATCAAGGTCATAACTGACGTTACTTAAATTTGTTAGCATGTTTTATTACTATATTTCACTTAAAATTGGATATTATTAAAAATAAAAACACTTGTTTTTAACCACTAATTGAGTTTAATTTCATACGATTAGTTTTGAAAACTACAGATGTTTTTATCGACAGGTGATCACAAAAACTAAAGAGCAGTTGTTTGTATCGATTTGACTTATTTGCAATAATACAAAAAAAACTGCTTGTTAGTTTAATAACTAGTCGTATGTAATAAAACTTTATTAGTGGTCTAATACAAATGTTTAATTTTTAATATTCAACATGTCAACTGAATCAATAAATAATCAAATTATATAGTTCAGTTATTTTATTTATTGTTTCGGCATTAACTTTGTGGTAAGACATGTTACAATGATTAAAGAAAACACTTCGTTTTTTACCACTTGAGTTTTATTATAGACTACATGTTTCAGAAATTAAACTTCCATCATTCAGGTCTGTATAATAACTAAAATATAAAAAAAATATATAAAAAAAATATATTAAAAAAAATATATTTTTTTTTTTATATTTTATTTTATATTTTAGTTATTATACATACCTGAATGATGGAAGTTTAACTTCTGAAACATGTAGTCTTTAATAAAACTCAAGTGGTAAAAAACGAAGTGTTTTCTTTAATCATTAGTTCAGTTATTAAGTTATAAGACAAAGTCAAGTTGATGTTCACATTCCATCAGAAAATAGAAATATTTGAATTGTAAAATGTCTACTTTCCAAATTCCGTTTTTTTTAAATCAATAATCAGTTAATAATAAATAGCGTCATTTGCCCCTTTTTGTGACTTAACAAAACAGTAATTGCAACTATGTTTTGAGTTTTGTAAAACAGTAAAACCACCGATTACTTCGAGATAGGTACCGCATTATCAGAGGGAATGTTATAAGTGGTTAATTTTTTAAATCATAATTTTACATTTTAACCAGCGGAACAGACTGAAATGAGTAATTCAAAATTTAAAAAAAAAACATTAATCCCCTACAACTTTCCCATTGATAAGCGCGGTACCAACTCAACGTTATAGGGGGGGTTTACTGTATTTTTGTTGAATATACATTTGATAGTAGGGAAGTTAACATCGACACCTAAGTGCGTACATTGGCGAATGTCCTACTTTTATAATGTCCAGATTAAAAATATAAATTTCTCGTTGGCTGGGGGTTGAAATGGGTTTTACGGGGTATGGAGGTTCTTGTTTTATGCTCATGTCTGTGACCTCGTGGACAGTAATAAACGGCGCACAGCCGAATAAAATAAAACTCAAATATATTTTATTTCAACATGACTAAATGAAAAAAAAGGTTTTCACGTAATCTATAAATTCTCAGCAGTTAAGTTCCAACCCTCAACTCCATTGATTTATTTTTTATAAATGATTTTTAAAAAATTACCGCTTCTTTGTAAAAAAAATTAATTTGAAATTAAATTTTTTAACACTCTTACGTATTTTATGATGAATTCAAAATTTAATTTCTTTAAAAGCATTTTATAATTTTTTATTCACTGGATACTTTTTTATTGAGTGGTTAAAATAATGAATTTCCTTCTTTTCAACATGTATTGAGAATGTATTATTTAAATGATACATATTCTTATGTTTGCCATTAAAAGTTTTAAAAAAAACTCAATCTAATAGGGTAGAAAATGTAAAATAAATAATACGGAGTTTGAGAATTCGACTACATAAAAAGCTATCAATAACAGCTTTAGGAATTTGTTAAATTGCCAATTTACTATTTTTTTTTTACATATTTTTGCCATTTACCCTTAGATCAAACATTATATTCTACTCCACTGAAATCTAATTTACAAAATTTCCAGATAAATTCACGTCTACGATTTTCATTAATTACATCTTAAACAAATCCCTGGTTTTGTATATCGAGTACTTACAATACCAATGTGACTGCTCTAAATGAATGACATACTGTTTTCTGTAGTTAAACAGAACGAGGGAGTGTTTTATTGAACCGTAATAATGGTGTGTGAACAAAACAATCCATTCAAATGGTTAATTGCTTTCTGGTGAAATTTTCAATTAGTATCTACTCGATTTTTTAATACCTATACATATTATACTGATTTTTTTTATTCGCGTCCGTTGTGTATTGGTTAGCGCATTCACTACCGTACTGGAGGTTCCAGGCTCGATTTCCAGCAGAGTCGAAATAAATTTTATTTTCTTTAATATTTATTTCATATTACTCTGGAATTGACATTTAACCCTTTCCATTCCCCATGTGTTTGTGTCAACTTTGAAAGAAAAATACATTAAATTAAAAATATCAACTCGAATCAATTTTTACATTTCAACAGAAACTGGAACTGTATTATTATAATTGCCCACCTGCAAAACCTTTTTCACCAGAATGACTCACAAAGTGACTTATGCGAAAGTTACGTAACGTGTGCGATATAATTTTATTTTCAAGATGTAGGTAAGTTATTCACCGATACACTGACCAATATTTTTTTGTCAGCGCCTTTAAAATAATTTTTATTGAGCTTTAAATTAAATTTTTTTGTTTGTCGCTGATATACCAAAATGTTCATGACTAGTGTCATTTATTTTAATTTAAGTTTTACTTAGTAGATACCACTATTCCTTAAAATCTATTGTGACACGTGTTTCGATGCATTCCACATCATTTTTAAACATCGTACGTAAGTCAAACTAAGTAAAACTTAAATTAAAAATGGATAGATTATACCACAAAGTGACTGCCGAATCAATTAATGAAATGATTTATTTTAATTAATTAATTCAAGTTTTCATTTTCAACGCGCGTACAACGTTTCCCTTTATTATATTATATTTATTCAGTATTGTATACAACGTTAGTGGAAGAATGCAAAAGTGTTGAACAATAGTAATATGGTGACAGTAACGAAAGGTCTCCCTTTGTCGTCTAAACAGCCTCATGCAGATAGTACGGAATCTTATGCTACATTGTTCCTTTTGTTCATCTCACCCAGCGTCTGGTTCTTCGTAGTTGAAACCTTTTATCTTGTCTTATTTTCCTTTATAATAATTAAAATACCACTTATGCCGAATTTACATTTTATTAATCATTTCGTTCTTCAAGATGAAGAAAAAAATTTTTTTTGCAAAAACTTTTGTAACGTTAAGCATTTTTTGTAGGATTTTACATTCTTAAGAAAGGCGTGCCTGACTTTTTAAATTGCATGATCGCAATCAAATTCTGTCTTCCGTCAATATTATAAAATAATATGTTTATTTGTTTATGGTTCACAAACAATGAAAAACACATAACATGAAATAAAATACAGTGCAATACAAATTGTTTAAATATTTTTCATCAGTTAGATGAGAACACAACAAACTTTCAGAAACAAGTAAAAGCACAGGTTAAATACATATATGAAGAAAGAATAGAAGAAAATAAATATATTTATATAATTATAATGTATATTATTATACAGTATCCAACACTAATAAATTCTCTAGTTTATATTTTATTTGATTTTTATTTGCAAATAAACTTCTTACCGTATTAACAAAAATGTAGTTGTTTACATTATTCGCGCCTGATCACTTAGTATAAATCTGGGATAATATTTTTAATGTATTGAATAATTGAAAAGCATTTCAATAATTCTGATTATTTATGTTCAGTAACTCATGTTTATTGTGCTCTCAATTTTATTTAAAAAAAATAGAAACCATTAAAAGATTCGCCATTGGTTACCGTGATAATGACTTCAAACATTGAAACTACACTCTGAGCATTTCCTGCCTTCTTTTCTTTACCGGAAGGCGAATTTTCTATGTGAAATTTCCAAAACAATTACTGAGACGTCACAAATTTGTATCTCGCGATTTGTTGGTTATTTTACGTATATATACTTGTATTATATTTAAAACGCGATTAGATAATTTATTTGCCATCTCAAACTTATCAATAGTCATATTATTTGTTGACATTTCAACTAAGATGAAGAAGAATATGGAAGTCTGGGCATTTACGGGGCTTAAGACCGTCATAAGTGATCTGACTCGTATAAATGATCACTTTACACACGTGTAACACTCACCAATTCTACCCATACCCGACAACCACACTACTCAAATTCTCGGAAGTTCTATATACATGATCCAATTTCGAAACATTGTACTTGAATTACAATTATCAATAATCTTTTTATCTTTTAAACTTAGGGCTCGATTCCTGACAATGTAAAAATCAATTCAGGAAATATTTATTTTTAATTAATCTGGGTATTTGTAATGTTTTTTTAATGTTTTTTCACGATCATCTCTCTCTTCCTTGCTAACAGGCCTCGAAAATAGAGGCTTTGCGGGTTAATAAATGAGCTTATAATTAAAAATAAAACTTTAATTTTATAATAAACAGAGGCCAGTGTAGACATTCGCGAATTTATATTCCAGCTAAAATCTCGTATAAAAAGCCAAACTCTTTATAAATGGAGTAGATGTCGTGCAGAGAGGAAAATAATATTTATTACGTTTCGAACGTTTTTCTGAGTTTTTCACTCTGTGGAGATGGAAACAAGAACATACTTAATCATATTATGATTTATATCAATTTATTTTTAGCGTACATAAATCACGATGACAAATGTTTTTATAACACTGTTGGTGCAGTGTGTATTTTGTGTCTTAGAACTCCGGCCAAAACTTATCGTTTATTTTTTAGACTCTAACGCCTAACCTCTGTAAATCGTAAATAAAATTCTGGTTTTCTTCGGATGACATAGATAATTGTTTAAAAAAAATTGACCCAGGTAAAACTTTGCAATGATGTAAGTGGAATACATTTAACTGGCCGATATTGAATGCGAAATGACAACGTAGTTTTTTTTAGACAGGTTTTAGTTCCGTAGTAGTGTTACGGATTTCTAATCTTTATTCAAATTTCCAGTAGCGTAATAATATTTTCGTACATATTCGTTATGAAAGAATCCGTTCATTAGAGAAAATTTCATGTTTGCACACATCATACATATGAATTTATTTAATTTAATTTTTTTTAAATAACTTAGTATTCACAGCTCATCTAAGAATATATTGTATAAACTTTTTGTTTATAAAATATGGCTTATCGTTAAATCTCGTCGTAAGAATATTGGGTGGATATACTTTTGAAGAGGAATTTTCCGGATACCACTATTTTGTATTTCTCCTAAAGTTTTGTAAATACCGGATTAGTGTATCCCGTGTTCCGCGCATTAGCGAATCTGCCAGTAAGCCCGGATACACGAGTACGAGGAACACGTATTGTTCAGTATGCATCCTCCGAATATTGGCTCCCGATTGATTAATTTCGTGTATGGAGAGGTTCCGAATAGTTCGTGCCGTGTTCCGTATCGCTTTAATTCGTGTTCATGCTTCGGTTTAATTGGGTCATCAAATTATGATTCTATCAGATTATGCATGGTTCATTACTTCGAGCCGGTTGTATTATCGACCGCCGGAAGAAAGCGTACATGCAAAATGCGTACTGGAAAATACTACGAAATGATAGATGAAGCATAAGATTAATCACTTTGCCTTCACGTAATTAAAGCCTTACTCTCAATAAAAGGATTCGTTAATCGTCCGGCTACGCTGGGAGCTGGTCGTTATTTCACGCCCGATAGATAGATATTTTTTTTAGAATATACGAGCATATTGGATTTTATGTTTGTTTTTTTAGAATATATACTAAAAATGTATTTTTATATATTTTTTAACTTCCTACCTTTCAATAACTCTTTTCTTTTCGAAACCATATATAATATTTATTTCGAAGAAAAGGGCATTTTTTCAATACAAAAACTGAATTTTAAGAAAAGAAAAAACAATAACGTCAAATGTTACCTGGGTTGAAAGAAAATTAAGTCGCCAATTAAAGTATGTTGTTCATGCTGCTGTACCCTATGTATCCATTTGGTGCGAATAAGAGTATGGAGAAGAATTGTTACTAAATATCTATATATAAATATATATATATATATATATATATATATATATATATATATATATATATATATATATATATATATATATATATATATATATATATATATATATATATATATATATATATATATATATATATATATATATATATATATATATATATATATATATATATATATATATATATATATATATATATATACAATTTTTTTATTATTATTGCAGTAGATATGTATATACCCGTAAAAATTTATATTTTCCACCGTAATGAATTTAGACATTTAAATGATAGGCATATGTATACATTTCTTTCCAACATATAATATAATATCGGATATGCAATATCTCATATTATATTTTTAAATATTAATATAATATTGAAAAAAAAGTATTTTAATGCAATTTTCCATGTACATAATTATGACATTACACTTTTTACAACACGCATTTTGCATGTACGGTTTTTCTGGTCACTTTCTATTATCTCTTCATTCAGGGATACTAGTAACTGATCAAAATAACTGTATGGGCCATTGGCCACTACCCGGAATTTGACCATCCGGCAGTCCGGTTT
The DNA here is from genome assembly GCF_059751285.1 of Brachycentrus maculatus. Classification (NCBI taxonomy): domain Eukaryota; kingdom Metazoa; phylum Arthropoda; class Insecta; order Trichoptera; family Brachycentridae; genus Brachycentrus; species Brachycentrus maculatus. Next base: position 571,929 of record NW_028280863.1, on the reverse strand, counting down.
TAAAAAATGAAAGCGACTACGACAATTTCGCGTGATCGAATTTACGCGCAACGTGTTTACGCACCGATCAAGAGCGCTGATCCGAAAAAATATGGACAAAAGCACATGCCAATCGTCGTTTTAAAACGCTCACTGACGTGCCGGACGGTAACATTCCGTGTAGTGGACAAACGCCCTATATGTTAGGGTGGTGACTGACTGGAGTCATTTCTTTGTAACGTAACACGTTACGATGCGAGCATTCAGGCAGTCAGTATAGCGAGCCGAGCGAGTTTCGGAAGCTCGCTGATGCCGCCGCGAGCGATGTTACGACGTTACGTTACGACGAAATGCTCCGGTCAGCACCACCCTTATAAATTACAATTCATTTTGAAAAACATACAAGTATTCGTAAGGTTTATTATTTATTAATAATGTATTTTATGTTAGTAGTTTAATTGTTGTTTTTTGTGTTATTTTAATTTTACTGCTTTGATGAAATATTTTTGTAATAGTTATCACCGCAAATATAATTTTTAGATTTAGTTTACTTCTTATATCAAGTTGTCACATTTATTAACGCAAAAAAGTTACGATATTTGTTTTAGCTCAGTTAAATATTAAAATAATAATACAAATGTCATAAGCGATCAAATGTAATTCAAATAGCATGTGGGCATTGAATATCTCTACCGCTTTGTTACAACTCTGCGCCCACTGATTAATTATTTTCCTTATAATATATAATGTCAACCGATGACTATTCTCGATGTGTCGCGTACGTCAAATCGACACTTATTTTTAGCACTTGCAACAATGTGACATAGCTCTGAATTTTAATTAGCTGTCAAATCTAGAGGCACCATCAAACGCATATTAAAGCATCGCAAATATGACTGTAGAGCCTATGTAGTTTTCGCAGCAAATCGTTGACATTTTGGGTTTACTACTATGTGCGATTTAAATCGATTTACATTTTAGGAACCGTGAAGCTACTGTCTTATCAATTCAATTATTACCTTCTTTGTATTGTTGTAATAAATACAACGTACTTAAGTACGCCAAATTATGTTGTAATTCGGTCAGCTGCTGCGTGTAAATGCACCTTCTTGAGTAAATATAGAACATAGAACTATACTAGTCTTCGGAAAGTATGATGATCGGTCCTGCGCCTCAATTCCTTAATGTAGAAGTAGGGTATATGGTATATTTAAACGGATGATACACGTGATTCATATGAAGGTGTCGGATATTTCTGCTGTACGGGAAATGGAGAATCAACGGCTAGGGCACTCGGGGTTGAATATCCGTACTCGTGCAAAAAAAAGGTGGACAAGGGATGTACCTATCTATACTAGTCCTTCGAGGAAAAATTCATTGAAATATATTATCGCTAGTACAGTGGAACCTCTCATATCGAGCATAATTCGTTCCAGAATCTTACTCGTAAAGCGAAATATTTTTTTTTTGTTTTGACTGACGCGGAAGACCCGGCTCACAAGTGAATATCACTAAAAAGGGACTTGTTTTTCTTTGTAAATCGTTATACGAAATGTCGCTCATTAAGGGAGCAACTTTTTCCCATTTTTTTGCTCGCTATGCGAATTACTCGTTATGAGAGGTTCCGCTGTAAATGATTATTTTCCCCTTGTATAAATTCCATTACGTTTTATATGTATATTAGTATTTCTGCAGTGTAAGAAAATTCTCACATTAAAAAAATTTCAATTAGGATTTTTTCTTCAATTTCGTGCTCTGTGATTTACGCTAACGCGTTCGTTTAGCGGGCGGGCGCGTTTTGAAAAGATTTTCATTTTCTCGATTCATTTCCCAACCCCAGTTTTATCTCAGGCCGCGAGAATAAAAACACAAAGGCCGGTCGGACTCGGCACACGGGAAGGGTGCAGCCATTTTGACTTATATTTCATGAACCAGTCGACAAAGCAGAATACTGAACACGTACTTTATAGGATTAATTGTCAGTACCTACCGCAGAATACTAACTACCCCATTTTCTGCATTTTAACCCTTTTATACTTGACTTAGTTTTTCGAAACATTAAAATTGGACAGAGAGATTGATACTGTCAGTAATTCAAAGAGAAAGTTGTGTTTACACAACAATAATAACAATATACGCTCCTTATAAGGTTGTTTTTAGGCAAAACTCACATAACTTTTGGTTAATTGGCAGTTGTTGATTATGTTAAAAATTAAACATTTGTAAAATAACACTTATTGAGTTTTGTTTCATTACACACGACTTGTTTCGAAAACTACAGTTGTTTTCATAAACAGGTGATTATAAAAACGCATGAGCAAAAACATTTTTAAGTATATATAGAGGTGGGTAGAGTAAAAACTAATAACTAACCCCGCCCTCCAGTTTTAACCAGTTACATATTACTTAGAATGTTTTTTCTCGTTAGTTAGCTCGTTACTAATAAATAGATAAATATTACACGGATTTTGGAAATATATGGTCCACATAATTAATCAACTAACTAACTATCACGCCACTTCTCCGCAAGGGTAGGCAGAGAGAATACCACACTACTCAGTCTTTGAAAACATTATTCGCCTCTTCCACATTCATGCATCTCCTCATACATACCCGTCGATTATTCCGATTTCTGATTTAACCAATTTCTAGTATGTGAAATACTTGATCATTCCAAGTTTTCTTGGTCTTCCTATACTTCTGCTACATTCGCCTCATACATCATATGAAAATTCGATATATGCATTATTTAATTAGTCAGTTGACCATCCACATGCTGGAGTTAACACGGAGGATAGAATCCCAAAACATCGATGTACAAAATTCCTTTTGTCTTGCAGATGGTGGCGAATGTGCTGGTATTTCTGTGCGTCAACGTGGTGGGGATCCTCATGCACAACCTCATGGAGCATGCGCAGAGACGAGCCTTCCTCGACACCAGGAACTGCATAGCCGCCCGCCTGGAAATGGAAGACGAGAATGAAAAACTGGTGAGTTGAACACGCATCTTTAATAAAACCCGATCGTTTGATCTGCTCGAGATTCTGTTTCCCTGAATTTCATTGGAAAACAAGAGTTACCTAAAATAGCAAATAAATAGTTTAATAACAGTAAATTCTTTATATATTCTTTATATATACTCCATGTCCTTAATTTGTTAAGGTCGGATACAGAAATGATGCCGCACGCAATCGGACATTCTGTAGTTTTAATACAAAAATCTCATCCGCGAATCAACTGCAACTGTCAATTACGGCTGATCAAAACGCCACTGTACGCGGAATGAATTTTTTCATTTAAAAATATAAATATTTGTGTTTTAATTATTTACAAAAATACATACTTTAATTTGATACCATTTTTGGGAGCCTTAGCGGCTCATTATTCAAAATAGTTATCAAATTGTGGTAGAGTGGGTTCGAACCAAGAAACTCTGACTCAAGAGTCCGCGACACTAACCACGGGACCCCAACCCGACACAATTATTTATTGAAAGTGTAGAATGCCCATCGACCGTTAGATGCAGTTGACCCCGACTACTTTAAGCTGCTAGTCTGTTTACCACTTAAGATTTATTTTATTGTATGATTTCGCTTAATTTTTCCTGTTTTCTATTTTATGTTTAAATACGTACTTAAGCTATTTTTTCAATAAAAAATGTAGAGCATTTTTATTAAAGAAAACACTTGTTTTTTTACCACTTCAGTTTATTTTTGTGACGACTAGTTTCGGAAGTTAAGCTTCCATCTTCAGGTCTAAACGAAGATGGAAGCTTAGCTTCCGAAACAATTCGTCACAAAAAATAAACTCAAGTGGTTAAAAAACAAGTGTTTTCTTTAATAATATCATTATTACCGCAAAGTAAATGCCGAAACAATAAATTAAATAGAACATTTTTATTTTTATTTTCATCGACTTTTAACGGTATTATATTTATATACTCGTATAATTAAAAAATATAAAAGTAATTTCGAAAGCAAATCGACATTTTTATAAATTAAATCATATAAACTCTACAGAAACTCAATAAGAAGGTCTTTGTGTTTTTGCGAGTGTTTTTGTCTAGAATTTTCACTCATGAATTACATGAAATTATAGTAACTTTAAACATAAAGAGTAAATCCACTCACGAGTAGGCATAGGCTATGAAACTTATAAAGTTGAAGCCTGAAAAGGGACATGATAAATGGTGTTGCATAAGCCGTAGCTAGATTTCAGAGTCACTTGGACGTTAGGTAATTTAAAAAAATAGTAAGGTCTATTTTATGGGGTTATCTTTTACGATTTCCAAGTAGTTTGTCCAGTCTAACGATTATATCAGATGGAACTGAGACAGGTATATAATTCTGATCAACTCACAACTGCCCCGTTTTCAAATGTATAGAAATTTAACTGGTCCATATTATTTATTACCTCTCGGATTTGACACGTATAAGCACACAATACACAAGCCTTTTGATAATGTCGACAGTATTGTTCTGTATGTAGTTAATGTTCCAATAAATCCAATCTTATAAAAGAGTCATCCCTTCCCTATTCCGCGAATTGAATGAAAATAATACCAACAAAGGCAGCCAGCCACTTTTTGACCGAAAGGGTCGAAACCTGTTGCTGATGTATTTCAAACTGTCCGTACCTGTTTCATCGCAGACTTGTTGAATAATCTTATTCTTAAAATAATACAAAAGTATTATTGTAGCATTTCAGGACTAAACAACAACATTTTGAGTGTGTCCAAATACTTGTTCACAAAATCTGGATTATCTCCAATTACAGGAGTTATTTTCATATTATTTTTTGACATCTCATCAAAGATGAAGAAGAATATGGAAGTCTGGGCATTTACGGGGCTGACGACCGTCATAGGCTGGTTTAAGTGATCACTTTACACACGTGTAACATTCACCAATTCCACCTATTATTGACAACCACACTACTCAAATTCTTGGAAGTTCTATATATATGAACCAATTTAGAAACCTTGTTCTTGAATCACTAGAATTTCACTAGAGACATCTATTGGTGAGATGTAAAGAAGCTTTTTATTAAGCAGAAACTCTTATATTAGTATGTGAGATCCGAATCCTGGATTATAATCACACACATGAGAAAAAAAATAAAATAAAAAAAGCTTCTTTACATCTCACCAATAGATGTCTCTAGTGAAATTCTAGTGATTCAAGAACAAGGTTTCTAAATTGGTTCATATGTATAGAACTTCCAAGAATTTGAGTAGTGTGGTTGTCAATAATGGGTAGAATTGGTGAATGTTACACGTGAGTAAAGTGATCACTTAAACCAGCCTATGACGGTCGTCAGCTCCGTAAATGCCCAGACTTCCATATTCTTCTTCATCTTTGATGAGATGTCAAAATATAATATCCTCAGATATTGTTTCTGAATTAATATCGTATGCATTTGTATCGAGTCGGGACGTGCGTCTGCCCATTGTCTAATGCATTAATAAAATACCTTTCAACAATATGTATTAAAACAACAACAAAATACGAATTTAAAAATATGAAGACAACTCATGTAAAATTGGAGAAAAAAAAACAGAAATATAAATAAAAACAGATATACATAAATGGAAATAAAATATGGCAAGTTAGTCATGAGGCATTTACAGGGTTTACGATCTGTCATGGGCTGGCTTTATGTTATGAAATGTTTGCCTGTTTTTGAACATCTATACTACTATTTTTTTTTTAATGTTAGTGTGTACAATATCCAAGTAAGCATTTATATGTAAATTCGAAGCGACTTCTAATAGATTATTGTGATTTTAATAGCAATATTCTATGTAGTTTAATGCTTGAACAGTAATTAAATAATCAATTCTGTAAATATTTTTTTTTGTGTTATACATTATAAAAATATCAATACAAATACATTTAAGATTTCGAAAAAATCGGTTTTAAAAATAGTATTTCTAAGAGTTCCGAAAATAATAACAAAGTTCATTAAAATCAGTTAGTTGCGCTGTTATTTAATTTTTCTGTTGTTGTAATGTTTAACCTTAAACTTGTGTCCCTTCAGGAATAATAATTAAATGTGGAGCAATAGAAAAGGATATATGTAAATCAAGTAAAATATGAAGGGAAAAACAACATTTAAAAAAAAAGGTAGATTGAGCCTTATGAAATCAAATAATCTATAACTATTTGTATGTTTTTTTTTTAATGAAATTTATCTTATGTTTGGAATGACCTAGTCAATTATTAATAGTATAAACATATGACAAACCACTTATGCTTACTTTGTATGTACAAAAAGACCTTGTGGTAAACAAATATGTGCTTAAATCTTATCACAATATCATTTAAAATATGATATACAAATACTTCAGTTCTTACAGTGTTCAAATATTTTTTTATGTATTGAAATGATGTTTCCAAGGTATAATATATATATATGGAATAAAAGATTTACATAATGTCTCATTTTTGCCTGCCTCTGTAGTATAATGGCCAACAATCTCAGCTTCCGTACTGGAGGTCCCGAGTTCGATTTACAGTTATGGTTTCATCTAAAAGCGTTCAATAAAAGTTATTGTATCAAATATGATTACAATACCCAATAAACTATTTTAACTAGGGAACTATTTATTTATTTACAGGCAATCATAGAGTTTTTAATCAATTCTCTTATTCTAGATGTATATTGGCAAACCTTTTGCACACATTGCAACTCAAATTGAATTCTATTTGCCATAACCAGAAAATAAAGTGTCTTATTTTATTTACAGGAACGATTACTACTGTCTGTGCTACCTCAGCATGTTGCAATGGAAATGAAGAATGATATTATATCTCCTGTTGAAGGACAATTTCACAAAATTTATATTCAGAAACATGAACAAGTCAGGTAATTACACATTCATTTACCCTTTTCCGCCGAATATGTAGAAAAATTTTCTATTTGATATATTCTCTTATGCACACTATGCACGGGAAAGGTATTTCTACCCCTTCGGTCGGTTGATCTTAAGGACGGCAAGGGTATTTTTACCTTATGCGGCAGCCTCATTTCAAAGTCAGAAAAGAAGGAATTACATATTTAATGTTCTTCTATGAATATTATGTACCAATCTCTTTGTTAAGGTCTTAACTATATGTACATAATTATCAAATCCCGTCGCCAGCAGTTTGCAGGCGTAAAATATACCCATCCAAAATGTGTTAACAAACGGTTCGGTAATTAAAATAATAAAGGTCAACCTTTAGTTATACTTTATTTTTGAAGTGTGTTGATTACAGATTAGTTTCTCAATCTTTCTATATTACATCTAGATATATTCTATTTTCTGTTCTGATATAAGTTATCATATTATGAGGCGCCCCAAAGATGGTCAGTTTATTCGACATTATTTATGTCACTTAAAATCGTCATCATGTATCAATCATGATATGTATCAATAAAAAATCTGAATGAAAATTACTTTAATTATTTGCAAAAATTGTTAATTTTATTTACTATCTTTGTGTCATTTCAATAATAAAACATTGAAGCGTAAACTTAATATACTAGTGATATATTTATGAGATTTAAAGTATTTTAGGTGCTCTGGTGTTTTTTAATGATAAAATAATTTTTACATTTTTTTATTTACAGTATACTGTTTGCGGATATTGTCGGGTTTACAGTACTGGCATCGCAGTGCAGTGCACAAGAATTAGTTAGGTTATTAAATGAACTTTTTGGGAGATTCGATCAACTAGCAAATGTAAGTAAAATTTTGTAATAAATTAATACCATCTCTTTACCTTTTTAATTACAACCAATAGGCTAAATAGGAAATTTATCGTCTTTTTGGTATTTTAGCATATAATATTACTATGGACTTTTTTATGCCAAAGTTAAGAATTGGTTTCCTAGTTTGTTCCAAACCAGATATATAATTAATTACATGGCATACAATGAACTAAATTGTTTATGCAATTTGTATTTATTTGAATTGTAGGACAACCATTGTCTGAGGATAAAGATTCTTGGAGATTGTTACTACTGTGTATCAGGATTACCAGAACCGAGATCTGATCATGCCAAATGTTGTGTGGAAATGGGACTTGATATGATAGATGCTATTGCGTGAGTATAATTTTTCCATAATGTTTTATGTATATATTTATATATATATTGAAGTACAAATGCGAAGTACAGTAGAATATCATTGAACAATACTTTTGTGTAAATTTTAGATCCGTTGTAGAAGCAACAGATGTCCAACTAAACATGCGAGTCGGTATCCACTCCGGGCGAGTTCTGTGTGGCGTTCTGGGATTGCGGAAGTGGCAGTACGACGTGTGGAGTAATGATGTCACCTTAGCTAATAATATGGAAGCTGGAGGGGAACCAGGGTAAACTAAACTATTTTTAATTAATGTTTTACTTAGTAAATACCTTTTTTTTTTTCAATCTACTGTGACACGAGTTTCAGTGCATTCCGCATCATTTTCAAACACCATATACTAAACTACTTTATACTATTATAAAATCAGGGTTTTAATTTTTTTTGGCTGTGATCTCATTTTGTTATCATTTGGTGCCTAAGTCACAATGTATTTTATCCAGCTTTAATTAAATTTATTTAAAAAGAACTTTATGTCTATCATTAATTATGAGCCTTCCTGTGGATGAGGAAGTGTATTCATAATTATGTTTTAATTCTGTGATTTCCCAACCATTATATAAAAAGTAATTGTAATTATATTAACTAACCATTATGTAAGTAACGCGTTATAATTATAACAGATTGTATGATTGCTTAAATACTTCTTACCAAAATGCAGCTCACACTAAAGGTGAATCACTTCCATACCCTGTAATAGAATAATTGGGTCGGCGGGTAATAAATGGGTCGAAAAAGCCCAAAATAGAGGTTTGGAAGTCGTTAGAACAGGCCTACATCCAGCAGTGGTGAGATGGCTTATAAAGAAGAAAGAAGAATAGAATAATCAGACTGTTTGTTTTGATGTGGTTTTCCAGCCGTGTGCACATCACACAGTCCACCTTGGAGTACCTGGGAGGGGCCTACGAGGTGGAGGCGGGGCAGGGGGGCACCCGGAATGCCTACCTGAGAGATCACAGTGTCACCACATATTTCATCGTTCCCCCACCTAGAAGGAGAAAGGTCTGTTGTACCGCTTAACACCTGTAGATGATAGTCCTACTACTGATAAAAAATGCATCTCTTGCAATCAAGCTGGCCGGAGCAATGGCACACTCCCCTTGATGAATGTGCTAGTTGCGGGTTAGAAAGATGACTTTTCTAATGGCTTATTACTGATCAAATCAAAAGTTGTCTACCATTTAAATTATCTGAAATATACAGAATTTTTCGATACTCTGGAGCAGTGTTATACAGTAATACTCCAAGTTCCGGAAATCATGTATTCCGCCTTTAAATTTTACATATTCAAATTTGTAACTTGGTTTACAATAACTACGATTTTAGCAAATAATGGTTACAGATACTTAGTAGAATGACCACAGGAATTAAGGGTGTACTGAGCTAAAAAAAAATTGTTAGTTTTATGCAGTCATAATAATTGTATATTTGAATTATTGTTTTTGAGTTTTCTTTCTCCCTTGAAGACTTCAGCACTTGTGGTTCTAAAACCCTTTGGCCTGTGTTCTTAGTCCGTATTCTTTAATTTGTGGACTATTGTAGTAGTTATTTAGCAGCCTTTACCTCAATTTAATTACGTTACATCTGTCAATGTCACTTGTTTTCCAATTTGCAGATGTGTCTAGGTGGAAACGTGATGGGTAATGCCGCAAAAAGGAAATTATCATTTAAAAATGTTTCCAATGTGGTTGTACAACTTCTGCATTCTATCAAGTTCAATGTAGATGTTCCATTCTCCAATATGGCCGCCTCTCCGCAAGACCTGAAGGCTAACGCTGCAAGAAAGGTAGGAATGTTATCCAGCATTTTCTATTTATTTAGGTTGAGTTAAAATATTATTGCTGTCGAATATTTTGAGAATTGTATGCTATAATATCTAAACAGGGTACCTTTTTTATTTTTTTTTTTAATAAAATTTATGGGTAAATTCTGTGGGACATTATGTTTGACTCGATTGTCTTCAAAGTAAACTCAATTTCTGTGAATAACGACAGATAAAATAAGTCCCTTGCCTCATTTTGTATTTTAATTAATCAATTTGCTTATGCCGTATTTATCTTCAGGACAAATGAGTCAAACATAGCACCCATTATTCACAAGTTCACATATTTTGGATATCAAATAATTTAGATTTATCTTTTCTTTCCTGGCAAACTATTATATACCCGAAAGCGTGCACTATTTTACAGGAGGAAGTTTTTTTTTAAACATCTTGACTTAGGTTACATATATTCAAGTGGAAAAGGATATTATTATTTCTCTATACATACAGCCATGGAAATATTTGGCTATTTCTTTTTTTAGGTAATTTGTCGTAATATCATTTCAAAATGTACGCTTTTTTGCCATACCATCCATATATTTATTATGTGATATTATTATCAGATTTGCTAAAAAAAAACTTTTTGCACACTGTCGCTAATAATAATTTGCCAGAAAAGGGCTGATATCTACAATAATGATAAATGATATTCCAATACTTCAACAAATAAATAAATATTTGTGCAGAAATAATATTTGATTTTTTAATAATTGAATGTGTGGATTCACATGTTCACTTAGAAGTCATTTAAAATTACCATATCAGCTCTTAAAGCACAAACATTCTAATGTAATAATTTTTTTTTAAAGTAGATAAAATACAACATTCTGTTGCTCAAAAATCTGATTATTTCAATGCACAAGTTGATTTGAATTACTAAGAAATGATTTCCCAAATCAATATATACCATGTTATAGTTTTCGGTAGACAGTATGCTTAGTGTCTTCTGGTTGTGAAGGAAGAAGATTTGTAATGGTGCGGGTTGTAGACGAATATTGTTACGGATAGTGTGGGAGGATATATGGGTAGAAAGATGATTAGTTCTATCATGTAATTTTTTTATACTTGATGATTTGATTAACCGCCTAGTCAAAAAATTCTGAGCTGTTTTTATGGGACTAATTTGCCTTCCAGGCAATTTTTACATATGTGTATTGACGATGAATATATGTTGGGGAAAGGTTTGAAATATTTATTATTTATTTGGTTGTTTCATAAATATGTTTTACTTTATTTTCATTTATTAAGGCAGAGAACAATTATTTTAGTTTTAGTATCCAAGTCTGACTAGTGTCCTGGTCTGGGTTCATCCTCCGATGAACAACATTTCTCAAATCAGTTTTGCATTTTTCGCTAACTAATAATGGTTCCTTCACCGTACATACTGGATTCATCCAATATCTGTACGATTCCCCCTCATTAAATTGTCAACATTACGAGACAAATATACTTTTTTCATTTGTTCATTTACTGACTGATATTTCTGTTGATTATGTTGTTACGATTACTTGTTGCTGTCATGACACAATAGGGATAATTGGCTCTGAAAAGGTAAAAGCTCATGGAATGTGATTTGTCATTGGTTTTACTAATGAATCGTTACAGTTTGTTCCCATTGATAAAGCATATCTATGAAACAACCTAAGTATTTAGTAAGTTCATCAATAATGCTTCAGGTGTTATATTGGGTGATCAGAGTTGGTATCTGATTATTTTTGCATTTTGTGATCTGGGGTTATACTTTCTCGAGGGACCCAGAAGAAATAACAACTTCATCGAGTAATATTATTTAATACATACTATTTTACCGATAGATTAATATTGACTGTGTACATATTATATATATTTGAATATTGTCTTGTGGTTCCTTTTATGTATTTTAACATATTTAGGTAAATTTGAAAAACATGATTTTTAATGTTATTATTGGTCTTAAGGTATTATTCAATTTATTTTTGTTGAGAGTTTTACTTAATTTGATTTTTTTTCAGAGATTTTAGGCCGTAGAAAATTTAAAGTTTATTTGAATTAAATATTGCATACTAAATCATTGTTACCTTTGTATTTTTTAAGTTGTATTTGAATAATTTAGGTAGGTTTAGATGATGATAACAAATTTATACGATTATTTACATATTTAATCATGTAAATGAATAGTGCATCATTTCATTAATTTATACAGATTTTTAAATAAAAATATCTGTAGCATATGTTAATGTGAAAATTAAAAATGTACATAAAAATGAGGTGTGGATAGAATATAAACCAGTAAAATAAATCGGTATTTTTCAAAACAGTTTTCAAAAGTCATTCTGTTTTATTTTAATTTCAATTATCTACTCTTTACATAGGAAATATGTACCCGTGAAAATATCCCATGTGTCTTGATGTTTTGCACTCTGTTCTGTTGATATAGACTGTTGGATGTTGTACACTGTATAAACTAAATGCATGGTTCAATGTTGCATCTTAGAACCTCTTTTTTTTGCATCTCTATTTTTATTTCGAAATTCTTCCTTATTTTTTTTTATAATTGGCACTTATTCGTATTTTCCTAAATTTATATGAACCTGCGATGAAAAAATTCTCACATTCAAAATGTTTTTTGTTGATTTTTGTTAGTCCCAATTTGGAAATAATCATGATGAATCAAATATTTCTGTTCTTATAGTCTAAGACTAATTTAGCATCTAACTAGGCCCTTTGTAGGTTAAAATGAATTATTTACTCCGTGAAACTTTTGAAAATTGTCGTTCCCTGCTGATACTTATTTAATTAGTACATAAATTCGATACTTTTAAATATATTAAATGCAAAGTTAGCAAATATATTTGTTGTTACTGGTGATCTAGGTTAATATTTTTTTCCTTTTAATCCAAGTCATATTTTTAAACTACAATATTATGTGACTATATCGCTGGTTAAATGCCAAAGGGCTACAATGCAAAAAAAAATAAACCCAAAAATGGTTCGTTAAATCTGAATCTAAATCGTCATTTAGATACCATTACCGTATTTGAAAAAGACCCCCATGATTCTAAATGAAATGGATATTTCTAACGCTAGAATTATGGGTGTCTTTTTCAAATATGAAAATGTTGACGATTTGGATACCATTTTTGGAATAAAGAGTTTAATTTTTTTTGCGTTGCAGCCATTTGGCATTTAACCAGCGATTTATGCAGTAGCAAGCTGTATCGAGTGGTGTTGCAAAATTTGGATACTTAGAATTTTGGGAGGTTTTCTACAGTGTATTATTTGGTAGCTTTGCATTCACTATCAGGTTAATTTAGAGAAAATACTACTCTATCGTTAAGACAGTCTCTATAGAAATATTGTGCTTAATATCACTTAATATATATATATATATCGAACAATAATACGGTTACCTACAAGAATTATTAGTATTTTTGTTGATTTTGTTAGTGGTTTTAAAGGAGTACCAACAACTAATAACTACAACCAATTACAATGATTAAGTCTTTTTTTTATTGAATCAGCGTTTACTTTGTAGACCAAGGTTTATTATTATCAATATAAAACATAACACGATTTAAAATAACACAATATTCCGCATATTTTCAAACACCGTGATGCGGAATGCATCGAAACACGTGTCACAATAGATTTTAAGAAATAGTGGTATTTACTAAGTAAAACATTAATTAAAAATGGATAGATTTTACAGCAAAGTGGCTGCCGAATCAATTAATAAAAATTTATAAGCTGGCAATGAAGCTAGTGTATTAAACCTTAGAAAATGTCAATATTTTTTATTTATTTTTGTAACGGGAAAACGGAAGATAGAAATCAAGATATAAAAAAAGAACATAAAGGTTCACCCGTAAGATTTAATTTTTAATATTTAATCAATTGTCATGGGGTTGGTAACTAAATGTTAACCTTTAAAAGAATGTTACTATACACTTTAAAAGACTTCTTAAAAAAAAAATAATGATTTTTCATCTGGTGCCTAAAAAGTTGATTGTGTATTTGTAATAGCATACTCCTTTCACTTTTCTTTATTTTTTTAAATAAACTTTTTACGAGATTCTTACAATTTTAAAATTAATAATTTTATATATTCTTGGTTAAAAATATATTCACTGCCATAATTTTATCTTGACTATGTATCTTTCGTGTTTTATTATTTTACATAAACAATGTGTATCTTTGTTACTTGCACTGAATTTTGTATCACACACGTAAATATTAGATTCAAGCCTGTGACTGAATTGTTTCAATGTTTTCACAGTATTCATTCTTCAATGCACCAGAATTTTCCACTTCAATGCATCAGTAATTGGGTATTTCATTGTTATCGTCCATTTTATTGGCTGGAAAAAGAAAATGTTGCGAAGTATCAAAAGTCCTGTGTTTAATTTTTTTACATGAAATAATAATGTAAAAATTAAAAACTGTGTTAATAAATGTCAAATACTGTTCTCTCATAAAGGTGAAATGATAAAGATAAGGATTTAATGCTGTAACTGCCAAGTGGTCATTTTGACCATTCAAATTACTGAAATAACTTTTTAAGGTTTTGTATGGAGAGGACTATTTTTGTATTCATTTAACAATATTTTTAGTAGTCATAAAAAAGTAAAATACCAATTTTGAGGTTGCCGTTTACCAGTTATAAGTATTACTTCTTTCTATGTATGAAATAAATACTGGCCGTTCTATGTTAAATTTCTGTATTCTTTTTTGATTGCTGCTCGAATTGTGACGCACTTATCTCCATTGTTAATATTCGGCACAATGTAATACATTTTCATATTACCCTGTAGTTATCTTTATTAAAAATATTGTTCGATATATAATATAAAAAGGCCCCTTTAACATTAATTTTTGTTATTTGTTTCTATGATACAGTTTAGTATTCATCTTTTAGTTACCTCTAAAAAATAGTTTTATTTTACTGGAAAATATTACTTAGCAATATATTTGAATAAATGCTGAAATATATTTAATTGTAAAAATATTAATCAACTAATTTGTTTAAATTTTGTGGCCTAAAACCCTCAACATCATCTTATTTCTGAAAAACTGATCTACATAATATTTTGTTTTGTTATGATTGAAAAAAGAATTAATTACTTTTAATATTCCTTCAAAATATATAATATTGTATGTAATTTATTATTAGATTAAAACCAATATTTTTAGCTTTTCCACTTTTTTATTTGACCAGCGACCGGGTTTCGTCGTTACCGACATCATCAGACTGGTCACCAGTCTGATGATGTCGGTAACGACGAAACCCGGTCGCTGGTCAAATAAAAAAGTGGAAAAGCTAAAAATATTGGTTTTAATCTAATAATAAATTAAAAATGCAATTCCATCACGAAGTGTCAGTGGATAATATAAATCTATATTGTATGTACATGGTTAACCTTTCCGGGAGTACAAAATTGATGTCCGACTTTTTCTGGGGAGTGGGTTCATTTTACATGAAAATTTTTTTTTTTTTAATTAAATCAATGTATTAAGATAGAAATTATGTTCAAATAATTTTTAAAAAAAATAAAACATCCCTTCGAAATATTTTTCAATTATGACATAATTACTCACAAATATCCACAGATGTCATTGCTATACAAATTACATCATACCAACTGACAGACGGACTTCGACATTCATTAACGTCGATACTCCTTTAAGGAAAATTCGCACCGACATTCATTTACTCCTGGAAAGGTTAAGAAAAATATTTTTTAGGTCCTAAAAATATTTATATACTCCTATGCACTATGCATATTAGAGGTGTAAAAACAAACGTTGAATTATCCATTTGGTTCTATAATATATAAAATCTTTTTGAATATTATTATTCTATTTCTCAGTCGGACATTCTTGAAAGAGTAGTTGTGGTTATAGTAAGAGTCATTTTAGTAAGAGGCATTCATTATGCATTTGATAGTTCATGCTGATATAATATTGAATTTGAGTAATATATTCTGATAATATTTAAAGTAAACAGACTTAATTCAAATCTAATTTATGAAAAATAGATACAATGTACACTATATGCATTGGACAACTAAATCTCCACTTATCACACACTTTCTGTAGTTACTTCCGCGTTTGTTTTTTTATCCCATTTATAATGAATGAACACACACACCTGATAATTTTGTTAAATATCCAATTAAAATTTGATCATTTTAGAAAAAATATTATTATAGAATATAGAATATAAAAATTATAGAATATTTTGACATATTTAGGACAATTTAATTGTAATTCAGAAGTCCTTCTCTTAAAATTTGAATGTTGACAAATTCCAGATAGTGAAAAATCCTGATACTGAAATTTTTAGGAATAATGTTATTATAAGTTTATTCATAGCAGATGTATGAATATATAGTACAAATATATTTTTAAAATACTAGAACTGCCATGTGAACATTGCGATTATCATCTCAACTGTTTTATTTGTAATGGACTTTTTAAAAAAATTCTTTTACAATTTTTGGTAGTAATAAAAATATTAAATATCAATATGCTTTGAGTCAACTGTTTTTCAATTGTAAGTAATTATTTCTACGTAGGCAATACATGTTTGGAATTCTATTTGTTAACCTTTCCGGGAGTATAATAAGTGGGTTCTTAGTTACATGAAAAAAAATCTCGAAATCTGTGTATTCTGAAGATAGAAATTATGTATAAATAATTGATAGACGGATTACGGATAGACGGACGTTCATTAACGTCGATACTCCTTTGAGGAAAATTCGCCCGACGTTCATTTATGTCCATACTCCCGGAAAGGTTAATTTCTTATATTTGTAAATATGTACTGTATTTTTTTATTACGAGATGTGTGGCTGTCACTGCTCATCTGAATGAGGCCTTATATGTTCCCACATAGCGTATTAATAATGAGCCGAAGTTAGATATTTGTCCGAGAAGCAGGTGTTAGTTGGTCGGCATCCAGTAGCCAGTAGTCAGGCAGGCAGGTAGGCAGGTAGGCAGGTAGGCAGGCGTGTTGCTAACCGGCGTGTGTTGTGTGTTGGGCGCACGGCAGGTGCTGGACCTGCAGCGGGCGCTGCACGCGGAGCCGGGCAGCGCGGAGGCCGTGCTGCAGCTGCGGGCCGTGAGTCTGCTGCCCCCCTGCCCCGCCACCCCCGCCGCCCCCGCCGCCCCCGCCGCCCCCGTCACCCCCGACACCTTCGACGCCACCATGGCCAATTACGCTTCCATTGCACACTCATCGTCCACACTTTACTATCAGACCGCCAATGTACCTACCGTCGTCGGATTTTTCATTTTTAATAAATTTGGCTATTGTCTCCTTCCGTTTTGAATGTGGGATGGTTTTCTTTTTGTATTTGTCTGAATAATTATTGCGGTTTGTATCTCACCTCTGGTTCTGTAAAGTTTTATTTTTTTATAATTTACTTACCAGTATTTTCATTCCATTTAGAATATGGAATGTTTTTTTTCTCTCGTTATTATACCGTTTATTTAAAAACATAAATGCGGTTCGCCTTTTTTCTTGAATTCACCTTAACTATGTAATCTTTCCGATTCTTTCAAAGCAGCAGTGAATTATTGAACAAATCTATCACTCGGAACATTTTGCTAGGTTAGAGTGTAAAACTACCCCTAGTCTCTTGTGTTCTTAGAGAACTCGGTATTTTTACACTCTAAGCTAAGCTAATTATATTTATAATACCAACCATCTCTATCGGCAATATATTTAGATCATTTAAGAAAAAACTTTTTTTTTAAATCATAATTTAAAATCATTTTCGATTTTTAAAATGATTCTAATGTATTTTTGTATGTTTATTTATTTCCCTCCACTCTTAACCCTTTGTAGGATACCCAAACCATATCTTAAATATCACATCTTGATATTTTTATACACTTTATGATCAAATTTGTTGCTGAAGTGGTATTTGCAGTAATGTAAGTTGCAACATCTATATGTTGTATCCTCCAAAGGGCTAAGTAATTTGATGTCTAAATGTACTGCGGATGGAAGTAGTGGGTATTTAAAATAAACACATCCTTCACTTCACTTACACGATAACACAATACTCTCATTAAGAAATTCACATTGACACTCAGACTACAGTTAGTCATAAACTTCAGAATACAATACGAGACATATTCCTCCTTTCCTCGGAGTCCTTCACTCTCAGGCGCATCCAAATCTTCCTGTTTAATTTACCAATCAATATTGAGAGCTGTACATTCTCCAATTTGGTTCCTTCCAAGTTCTTCCTCGAATCTCACAAGATCAATGTACACTAAACACAATATTTATTGGCTTTTTAAACTCTCTTTCACCTCTTTATGCTTCTGCTTCTTATCAATGTTTATGTGAGACAGTCATCGATGTTGTTATTTTATATTTATATTATATTTTGTCAATAAAACTAGCCCCGGTATCTTATCTTAGCACTCTCTATTATGTATACTACTTATTTTATCTTACAATGTAATTTGTATTATATTGACCCTTTTCCAGAAAAAAATCCTAAACGCCAGTCGGGTAAAGATTGTTTTGTTCTAGTAAACCTACTCAAAGTGATTTAATAAAAGATCGTATATTTTGAAGCAATCTTTGGATTATCCTTAGATTACTACTGAGTGTATGATTTTTTTCGCATCACGCATATATTTATATCAGTGGATTTACTATTGCAAAATCATTTTTACCAAACTGGTGTTCATACTGGGATAAGAGTGAATATATTTGTATTATTTTGCACCCAAAATCTTTCCTTTTCTTATTGTCATTAATAAATTAAATTGTAATAATCCATACTACATTTGATGTTGTACAATTTAACTTATTTTTATGTTCGTAACTATTTTTTAATATCGTTGAAAACTGTAAAACTTTATCAAAAAAAAGGTTTTTTTTAACATTATTTTGTATTTTATAATACCTCGAGTACATTACAATGACATTGGGTACATATTATGTGTATGATTTTCTCACATGCAACTATTATGCACGGAGTACAAATAAACTCGATTTATTTTTATGGTCATGGAGTTAATTTTAAGAACTAATAAATTGTTTTAGCAGCATGTTTTGGTGGAATTTCTTGTTTTGCTCGGCATGGGAAATCTGCTTGGGATTTTTATTTACGTCTACTAATACACTAATTTGGTGCAAGAATACTGGGCAAAGAGCATGTTTCTGTTACTAAATATAAACAATATAAATAAATTTTGATTTGTAAGTGGAATGTCTACTGAATTGTTCCCCTAGTCTCTCCTATTTTGTCAAAATAATTTATCATTTCAAATGTACGTATTACCCATTTTAATTACAGTTCAATTTTAGATATTTGCATCTTTAAAATCCCTTAAAGAGTTTCTATAAATACTTATTACATATGTTATGTAGTGATATAAACCCTTTTCCGGCAAAATATCATCAACCTAGTTACACAAAGGTTGTTTGGTTTCAGGGAATTTGTTCAAAATATGCATGGCTAGAGAAAAATCATTTATCGCTCATTGGAGGGATTAATGATTTTCCAGTGACAATCATCAATTTAATGATTGTAATTGGATAACTCTAAAGTGTATGAATTAATTTTTAAATAAAAAAACACCGATTTTTTGAGTCTACTGAGTTGTATTTTATTAAAAACACATAAAAATTAATATTGTGATAATTGTTTCGCCTAGTTATGGCATTTTCAAACGAATGGACATTCGTTTGAAAATGCAATGCAAAACAAATGGACATTCGTTTGAAAATGCCATAACTAGGCGAAACAATTGTCACAATATGTATTAATTTTTATGTGTTTTTAATAAAATACAACTTAGTAGACACAAAAAATCTGTGTTTGATTTAAAAATTAATTCATAAATTAAAATGGAGTTCTGCAAATTAAACGCCAAATCAATAAATATCTAATGTGTATGATTTTTTCCAGATCATGCCTATATCTATTTTGAGCAGATTTTCTAAAACAAATTTATCTTTACATAACTAGTGTTTTGCCGATAGAGTCGATGTTACCAATCCCAATTTTAGTACTTAGTAGTATCTTGCATACTAGGAGCTCATAAAGGCCATGAGTCCGTTAGCTGTTGTTGGCTTAGGTGCTCATACACAGAGCAATAGTGATTGGATATGTAAAAAAATGCTCGTTTTTTTATTCTAGACCGTCATATTCCTTTAATATTATGTATGAATATATTTTATTTAGCGATGGGAACTATAGATTGTATATAATTACAGATTGCATTTATAATTATAGTTGAAGATCATTAATTTGATTTACAATATACATATTGGACTCTACAACAAAACTGCATTTGATTATTCAACGAAAACTATTTTGCTTTATATTAAAAATAAAAAAATTGAAAAGATAAACAATACATTAAAATTTAAAGAAAAAAAGAATTATTATTTAAAATATTTCTTTTTCATTCACTGTTTTTTGTTATTAAAATAAACAAATTACTCAGAAAATAATACCACGTAACAGTATTTTTTTTTTTAATCTTGAATTTTTAGAAGTTTAGTTCCTAAAGTTTGGAATTAACGATCTTTTACTCTAAATTATATGCAATATCAACTGATTTGACATGAAAATTTACATTAGTCAAATTGTTAATTTTTTTCAATGACGAAATAATATTTAGTATAACTTTATACCCGAATTCTATTTGTACTTTGATATTATTAGCGCAATCAGTAGTCATTCCCTTACTAGATCAAAATTTAATTACTATTTGTGTCAACAGTTCTGTTTCGGTTTCCAGAATAAGGTTACTGAAAAGTTCAAGAGACCCTTGAAGAAGCGGCATTCGTCAGTGTACCATCAGCCCTCCAACAGGGTGAACAAGTACTTGGCGCAGGCCATAGAGGCTCGGAGCGTGGACAGAGAGAAGTCCACTCACGTCAACTTGGCCACATTATGCTTCAAGGATTCCAACAAAGAAGCTCAGGTATTCTTGGCTATTCAAAAAGTCAACTTTATACAACATTTTGAGTGTGTCCAATAGAGTCATCTATTGGTGAGATGAAAAGAAGCTTTTTATTAAGCAGAAACTCTTATATTAGTTTGTGAGGTCCGAATCCTGGATTATAGTCACATACATGAGAAACCAGATATGCAAACGCAAAATATCATTTTCATTTTTATTATTTTAGCTTATAATTTGACCACTTAATTTATTTACAACATTTTGAGTGTGTCCGAATACTTGTTCACAAATCTGGATTATCTCCAGTTATAGGAGTTATTTTTCATATTATTGTGAGATAATCCAGATTTGTGAACAAGTATTTGGATACTGTCAAAATGTTGTAAATAAATTAACTGGTCAAATTATAAGCTAAAATAATAAAAAATAAAATGATATTTTCTGGCTTTTTCTGGTTTCTCATGTATGTGATTACAATCCAGGATTCATACCTCACATAAAAATAAAAGAGTTTCTGCTCAATAGAAAGCTTCTTTTTATCTCACCAATAAATGTCTCTAGTGAAGATCTAGTGATTCAAGAATAATGTTTAAGAATTGGTTCATATATACTTATAAAGAACTTCCAAGAATTTCCAATCCCTTTTATTTAAAGCTTTTAGCCTGAATAAAATACCCACTATTTTATTTTATTTATTTTTACATAAACTTAAAAAAAAAAATTAAAAACATTTTTTTTTAAATTGCAGAGACCAAGCCACCTTACGTGTCTTGTCGGTGGAGTTCTATTTACATACGTTTTTTTTGTTGTTTTTATCTATGTTAACCTAATATACACACAAAATGGAAGGAACAAATATTAAAAATAAAAACAATTTTACAGTTTTCGTACAATTAACTCTTGATCATTTACCCATTCCTTTATTTTGCCTTTGTTCCATATTTTGTTTTGACCTCTTACCTCCGTCGGCAACCAATTAAAATTGTTTGTAACGATATATTGAAGTGTCCTGTATGTGTGTTGGGTGAAAGCGGCAGTCTTAACGATGGAGTTTGTGTGTCGAAATTGAAAGCTGTCCCACCGCGTTCCCAGATCTGATACAGAAGCATCTTGGCTTCCTGACAGACCTCTTCCAAAGCAATTTTTTTTTAACCATTTGTGAAATTTATTGAAAATGTGAAACGAAATTGTATCCCGATTTTACCATGAATTTACATTTTAAAGCTTTTAATATCCCTATCACTGCTACTGTTTTTGTGTGTGGACAGTACCACGCGGACGTGGACGGCGGGTGGGTGGGGTCGCTGGCGTGCGGGCTGGTGGTGCTGGTGGCCGTGGGGCTGCTGCAGGCGGCCGTGCTGCCGCGCACCACCATCCTGCTGCTGCTGTTCCTCACGGCCTTCGCCTGGCTGGCCGGCGTGCTGGCGCTGCTGCTGGCCGTGCGGCTGCGCTGGCTGCTGTGGGATCTGGCGCGCTCCTTCCCACTGCGTCACGCCGTCACCGCCTTCACCATCGTGCTCATCTACACTGTGGCGCAGGTCAACGTGGTGAGCGACAACTAACCAGATAAACATATCTAAAAGAATGCCAGAAATTAACTTCTGGCAGATTATATAAAACCAATCTCTTTTATTGGCCTCCGTATTTTATTATTTTTTTAAAAGAGAAATATTGGTGTTTTTTTATTATTTACAAAAATACTACAATTTCTGTGAACTTGAGCAGCTCATTATTAAAAATAGGTATCAAATTGTGGTAGAGTGGGTTCGAACCCAGAAACTCTGACTCAAGAGTCCGCGACACTAACCACGTGACCACAACCACAAACCGACACATTGTTGCGGTTAACTTATTTGACTACCACGACGGAGGTCCCGGATTCGATTCCCGAAGAGGATAAAATAAATACAAGACATTTTTCTCTCTAATATTCACTTCTTCAGACCCTTATCCACACCCAATGGTGCATAGGGCACTGCATCATGTAAATGCAGTGTTATCTTGATTGTTAACACACGAATGGTGATCAGCCCTCCGCTTCCGGTACCATTCTAGGGTAATATTGAAGAAATATTAAAGTGAAATTCACTTAAAATTTATTTGAGCCCCCCCCTGGGACCTCCAGCACGGTAGCCGAGCGTTCTGACTACTACACCACGGAGGCGGACTAATAGCCTCTCTTATATTTACAAAGACGATAATGTCCAAAAAGATAGGCATTCCCGACAAAATGGGTGCCTGCGAGAAGTTATGCTCCCGTTGCTCCTGCAAGCAACGGGAGCATAACTGGGAATCTCTGTTTTTAGTTCACGTGTCGGCGAGTGGAGTCATGTGCGGTGCAGAACACCACGTTGACCAGCCAGCAGTACTCGTGGGCGGACCACCGGGCGTGTCCCGTGCCGCTCTACATCTCCCTGTCGTGCTGCCTGTCGCTGCTGGGCGTGGCCGTGTTCCTGCGCCTGCCCATCCTGGTGAAGGGCGCGCTGCTCTCCGTCATGACGGCCGGCTACCTGCTGCTCATGCAGGGGACGCACAACCACCTCTTCGAGTGCTACGATCGAATCGTAGGGTGAGTGAACTCTTATTAAATATGTACCACTATTTCTTAAAATCCATTGTGACACGTGTTTCAATGCAGTCCGCATCATTTTCAAACACCGTATGAAACACGTTTCAAGGATGCTGAATGCATCGAAACACGTGTCACAATAGATTTAAAGAAATAGTGGTATTTACTATGTAAAACCTAATTAAAAAATTAATATATTTTATTTAACACAAAGTGACTGCCGAATCAATTGATGAAATCAATGAATCCTCATTTCAATCTCAACCTTGGAAAAATTTACTAGTCATGTTAAAAATCATTATGTAAATTTTCAATTGTCTGTTGTTGATGGTATGATGATCATAAGGTACATTCAGAAAAATTACAATTAGTTTTTTTTGCAACCTAAAAGAATTGCCGTTGCCAACAAAGGTTTGAATATTGTGTACCGCCCATTATTGCTAATATTTTGATGTCTCAGATGGTGGACGCTTTTGAGGAACAATCTTAACACATTCACGTTTACGACTCCTGTTGTGCTCAAACTTGTATCTGTCATTTGACAAATGACAACTACAGTCGTCCAACAGTTCTTTTATGGAAAATTCAACTATAACTTTTTAATCCGCAAGGAATGAACTTGTTCCTACCGTTGCTCGTACTCAATGACGGATGTCCTCCAGGTCTATAGTGCCGTCGGGCGTGGTGTCGTGCGTAGAGGTGGTGGGTCTGGCCCTCGGGGTGGTGCTGCACGCTCGGCAGGTGGAGTGGACCGCGCGCCTGGACTTCCTGTGGCAGGCGCAGGCTCGGCAGGAGAAGAGAGACATGGACGCCCTGCAGACCAGCAACAAACGGATCCTCTTCAACCTGCTACCGGCGCATGTGGCCACGCACTTCCTGGACAACCAGTTCCGCACCAACATGGTTAGCGCTCTATTTGCGCATATATTTCTGTTTAATCCAAATACCGTAAACCCCCTACAATGTTGAGATAGATACCCCTTTATCTTTTTATTTATAGTTGATATTTCAAAATGTATCTTTACACTTTAACTAGGGGAAATAATCTGAAATAAGTTATTTAAAATTAAAATACAATTTGCAAATATTAACCAGCCTATAACTTCCGCTCCGATAACGCAGTACCTATCTCAACGTTATAGGGGGAGGGCTACTGTACACTATTCCCATAATATTAGGCCAAATGGAAGCCGAGGGTTTCTTTACTGGAGCCGGGAATATAGCGGGAGCTCTCAGAGTCCCTGAATATTCGAGCTTTTACAATTTACAGATAATATTATCTTTCCATATAGGTTTAATGACAAAAAAAGGAATTGGTTTTGTATTCAAACACAGTTGAACTTTCATCAAATAAATTTCTTCCTAGAATGAATTATTTGTACTGACTATAGAAATTAAATATTGACTTTTATGTCATAAACCCTATTTTACATTTTTTGTCATTGAGTTTTGTCTCCCTAAATATACATATAGATATACAAATATACATAACGCTTCTCGTAATTTTGAATATTTTATTTTTCATTTTAAAGAGATAATTTTCGACTTTTT
Source organism: Brachycentrus maculatus (assembly GCF_059751285.1). Lineage (NCBI taxonomy): Eukaryota > Metazoa > Arthropoda > Insecta > Trichoptera > Brachycentridae > Brachycentrus > Brachycentrus maculatus. The sequence goes on along the minus strand of NW_028280863.1, from coordinate 546,960 downwards.
CTGCCTAGTCAAATATTTTATAATACATAACTACAGCTTATGTTATTTTATTCTAGCGAGTGTTTTATTTGAAAAATTTAGATAGACATTCAACATTATAAACTTCATTTTTGTAATGGTTTCATATTTTATATTACTGCTCTTTTTTTACTTTTTTTATATTTTAGAAAAGTTGATAAAACAAATAGACAAATATTTCCCTTGGAGTATGTAGTTTCATAAAACAACCTTCAAATTCCATATGTTGATAAATTGATAGCCAAATTATTAGAAATACGTCATTTCTTATACATTATTCAATATCCATAGTACAAAAGCCTGTTTGGAGATGTGGTTAAACACAAAGGTTCATTTAAAAACTTCATTTGTTCACCATAAAACGTGACATTTTATTCCACACGTATCACATGATAATTAATGTAATCGATAGATTTTTGTGATCTTTCGGTAGAAACAGTTTTATTGAAATATTCCTGTAGTTTAGTGTTTTGTATTCATAATACCCGTGCGAAATTTTCCCAAATTTTTTATCTAAATCTTACAGCAGTTTTACATATGTGTTCAGATAAATAAATTTAAGCTATCACAGTACAGTTTATAGTATGTATTACAATATTATTTGATATAAATAAAGTTTAAAAAAAAATCAGTTAAATTTTGAAATTATAAGGCGAATCTCAGAATACATATACATGCCCAGAGTGAAAGAATAATTCAAGGTACATACAAACAAAAAATTCAATGAATAAATCCATTGGTTTGCAAACAGAATTTTGGGTTATGAACTAATCTGAAATTATCTTCACAAACTGAGGCATTTTTTCATCTGGATTTTTGTTCATTACCTAATTTATTTTTAAGCTCCGGTGTATGTAACTTGAGGTTGCATTGTAATAAGTAACGTCTATATTACATATACAGATTTTCTTATAAAATATTATTGAGACAGGCTAGTTTATCAATTTAAATTTCATGTACATACATATGTTTATAAATTTTTGTTTCCAGTAATAATTGTTTTAATACTATTTGTTATTTACCACTTTATTTTTAACAGCACCGATTTGATTTTGTTTATTTGAGTGTTCGGTGTAATTTTTTGTTACTAATCGCAACTTTATTATGACATTCATCCATTTTCTAACCTACGCCTTTCAGTCATGAAAGGCGACTTATTGGGATATGTTACATATTATTTCCGCTCTCATTCCAGTTTGCTCATGTTGTATCTAACAGTAACTTATTGATCATCATCTCGCCACCCTAATGTAATGCATCCGGTGTTGAATTTCTCTAATCCATTCCTGTATGATTCATGAGACATTCGTAACCCATTTTTGACAGCCATCCTTTCTGTACCTAAATATGCTTAAGGATAATTTACGAAGGCATTTGAACATAAATAAATTTTCAAGTTTGCCATTGTTTTGGTGCGCTCTTTATTGTCGGATGGACTTTAGTATACAAAAATGAGTTACATCTTATTTCATCATCATAAACCAGAGTAAACCGTGGGATTTCTCTCTCATCCTAGTGATTTGACTAACAGTCTGGTAATATTCCTAGTTTCACCGCCATTTGTGACTAAAGCCCCGTAGGTTGGTTAGTTTTGGTGCATGCTTCATGATTGGGTGTTTTTCTTTCTGTGGCGTACTTTACGCATACAGAACACATTGTCCCAGGACCTGTACCACCAGTCCTACAGCCGCGTGGGGGTCGTGTTTGCCTCCATCACCAACTACCACGAGTTCTACATGGAGCTGGACGGCAACAACCAGGGGATGGAGTGTCTTCGACTCCTCAATGAGATTATCGCAGATTTTGATGAGGTTGGTAGTTAATATGGTGTACCATACTTTTAAACAATTATTTTTAAACAATCAGTACATCGGCTGGTTTATTTATTTATTTTTATTTTGCAGAGAGTTAAAATTATATCATTAATTTAAAAAGAGACACCGTACATACTTTCTTAATTTGACATCTTAGTTTTACCTCTTAATAAAGGACATAAAAATTACACATAATTTTTTGGGAAAAGTAATGTTTTTTGCTGCTGTCATAGTGGTGTTATTCTTTTGGCAAAAACAAATTTTTTACTTTCTTTAAAAAATAAATTTTTGAAGAAAAAGGAATACATAAGTACATATATTGCAGTAATAGTTGTGAAATAATTAATAGGAAAATAGTGACTGAATCAATATTCTTCTTCTTCTTCTTCTTCTTTTTCCATGTTCGCTCCCTAGGTGGAGCATATGGCCAACACGAGTCGTCTCCAAGTCACTCTGTCACGCGCCATCTCCTTGGCTTCCTCCCAGGTCAGTCCGGCGTCTCGAAGTTCCGCTGAGTATAGTCGGTGAATGGTCGTCAGCGGCCTTCCGGGGCGCCGGAATCCTCGGGGTTGGAAGAAGAGACATGAGGGGTTGATGCCCTCAGGTGGCATTCTAAGGACATGTCCCAACCATGTCCACCTTCTTCTCTTCAGGACTTCCAGTATGAGGGGCTGTTGAGTTCTTCTCCTCACATCGTCATTCCTGACGAAGTCATACCACTTTATACCCAGTATTCGCCTCAGGCATCTATTTTCAAAACTTGCTAGTTTCTTGCTTTGAGCTTTGGTGAGGTGCCACGACTCACATCCGTACAGCAACACTGTTAGGATGCAGGCGTTAAAGAGACGACACTTGGTTTTTGTCGAGTAAAGCAGTGAGTCCCAGACATTGCGCATTTTATTGAATATAGCTCCTGCCATTCCGAGCCGTACATTCAGTTCCTTCTGGACACTACCATCCTCCACCATGAGTGTTCCAAGGTATCTGAAGGTGTCGACTCGAACGAGCGCTCGTCTCTCACAAGTAAGATGTTGATCTCGGTCCGGACAGGCTGAGTTGCACATGACATTGGTCTTTTTGGCGTTCACTCTTAGGCCTAACCGAGCAGAGTTTATTTGGAGGGAGTCAATTATATCTTGCAGGGCTCCGATCGATGTATCTATTAGAACTGCATCGTCCGCATATTCTAAATCGCATAATTTCTGAGCAGGACTCACTGCAATTCCTCGATCCGGTAGAATTGACATTCGTAGGATGAAGTCAAACATGATGATGAAGAGAAATGGGGCTAGTACACAGCCTTGCTTCACCCCAGTAAAGACCTCAAATGGTTCACTGCACACATCATCTATTCTAACGCAGCATTCGCTGTTAGTGTGAAGCGCCCTGATAATGGCCACAATTTTGACAGGAACTCCATATGCTTCTATGATATTCCAAAGAGAAGACCTATGCGGGCTGTCGAAAGCTTTTTCGTAGTCTACAAAACAGCAGGCAAGGGCGCAGTTCCATTCGTTACTTTGCTGTAACAGGCATCGTAAGTTATGTATATGGTCAGCGCACGCCCTACCTGGTAGAAAGCCCGCTTGGTTCTCTCTGAGGACTCGCATTATTGGTTTTTGGATTCTTGCCAAAATTATTTGTGCCAGAATTTTTCCAGGAACACTTAAAAGAGTAATGCCACGGTAGTTATCACACAACAGCGGATCACCCTTTTTGTGGAGGGCTATAACTTCCCCGTTTACCCAATCCTTCGGGCACCTTTCCTCTTCCCATACCTTTGAAAGTAGGTGATACAGGGGGTCGAGGAGAGCGTCCATGCCACTCTTGACGTATTCCGGATGTATTTCGTCGACACCAGGCGCCTTTCCGTTTTTCAGCTTTTTAATAGCTGATATAATTTCAGTATGCGTTGGAGTGCTTTGCGAAATATCGTGTGCTCGCGGAATGTTCAGTTGGGCAGAGACTGAGGGCACATGGAGGGGGTCTAAGGGGGGTGGACGATTTAGCACGCGGCAGAAGTGATCTCTCCATATGCTTTTCACGCATTCGGGCTCAGACTCGATTTGGCCGCTCGGGCCACGAACTGGGCCTGCGGTCGGGGGCCGCTTACCACAGAATCAATATTAGCGGAAGTATATATCCAAAATGACCAAAGTATCATCTGCCTTAATTTTTTTGTGATTAGTTTTCAACATATTTTAAAAAAATGTTTTGCAAAATTCATAGACTTTGCATTTATTGCAGATTTTTTTTGTTTTTTTTTCGATTTTACAAATGACGCAATAATGAATTTTGGATGTAAACAAAAAAGCACTGTTTGATTATTATTGTCTCATCGGTGTTAAAATTCTTATTTCACTAAATATGATATGGTGACACTAGGAATAAGGTAGTAATTTGCCGTATTGGACAGAAAGCTCTATTTGTGTTACATTAACTTCAAGATTCCCAATTTTATGTTTTAGCTTTTGGGTGAAGATAGATTCAGCGCTATCGATAAAATAAAGACGGTTGGATCCACATACATGGCGGCCGTCGGATTAATGCCGGAGAAGCGCATGACTGATGATGTTTCTTCTAAGAAATATTTGGCCACTTTAGTAGAATTTGTCTTCGCAATGCGGGATAAGCTGAAGGATATTAATGATAATTCCTACAACAATTTCATGCTTAGAGTTGGTAAGCTATATTTCATCAATTGGACATATTTCATGGAATATCTGAAATTATTTGCGGGTCTTTATAATAGCGAGATGTCTCCATTATAATTGTTTTAGGTATAAACATCGGTCCCGTTGTTGCCGGCGTCATAGGGGCGAGAAAACCACAATACGATATCTGGGGAAATACCGTGAATGTCGCTTCCAGAATGGACTCCACGGGATTACCTAATCACACTCAAGTTACCGAGGAAGTGTATCACATACTTAAAGACATGGCGTACCAATTTTCATGTCGGGGAAAAGTCAAAGTCAAGGGCAAAGGAGAAATGACAACTTTCTTTCTCACCGATCGTTTACCGCATAATAACATGGGGCACAGCCCCACCGTCCCCGGGGGACCCGGCGCCTACGGAGGGGTGGCCACTCCGCTGGCCATGATTCCTCCCGGAGCTTCGGGCAGAAGAGCCGCCCCTCCACCGCGGATGCCCTCCCTGAGAGAGGCACCTATTAATCAGGGAAATAATGGGAATGGTCACGGAGAAAATGACCCTTTACTTCCCGTGGGGCTCAAGCCGAGTAGTCTCAGTAATAGCAATAAGGGAAGTAGAAATCGGAAAAATAGCAATAAAAAACAACCTTTGGATGATGAATCTCAGCCCCCTCCGCTTCCTCCCCACCAGCCGTCCGGTTACCCCGCCCCTCGCTGGCCGCCACCGCCTCGCGCCATGGTGCCCCCGTGGCCTCGCCCCCAGCCCCGCCCCCCCCTGCCCCGCACTCCCGCCTCCCCTGCCCGTCGAAGGGCCAAGCCCCGCGGCCTCCAGCGACACCGTTCCTCGGAAAGCTTACCCGGAGCGTCCTCGCGGAGTCCTAGAATCCATTCGTCGGCCGACGAACTCAGCTCTCTCACGCGTTCTCCTAGTATAAGCTCTTCCGACGAGAGTTATTCTCGCACCACCGACGCTTCTCCCTCCCCTCCCCGCGCCTCCCTCGCCGCCCCCCTTCCCGCCCCGTGGCTCTTCCCCGCCGGAGTGATGGTGGACCCCGTGGAGACCACCCCCAACTGCGGAGAGAGCTGCGCCAGTTTTGAGTACATCGGACGCCAGTCGAAGGCTCCCGGCGGTAACGGAAACCACTGTTCTAGACAAAAGACAATCGCATTGAAGATCTCCCCGTGCGACGATAGATTGCGCGGTAACGGAATGGCGACTTCCAGCAGAGAGGATGACAGTTCCTCGAGAGCTACTCCGAATCGCGCCGATAAAAGAGACGGATGCAGCCAAACTGACAAGAAAGACGTCATCGGTTCCCATCAACCCCAGCGGACCCAATCCTACTCTAGTTCGGGGAGCAACAACAAGCATTCGCCCATGACCTCCGCAAATATAAAAATATTAAATCACGAAAGTAGAGAAAACTACATCAAAAGGAGTCCGCACGATATCGCTTTCATTCCACCGTTTGAAAGAGAAATTCAGAAACTAATAGACGATCAAAACTTACTTAAGAATATTCCGCCGAAGCCCGAACGAAAAGAGCTCAGATTAGATTTAGATCCATTGAGAAATTGTAACAACGCTAACAGTCCCATGCACGCCGTGGGTCTGGCTGCCATCACGCAGCTGGCGCGGCAGCAGGAGGAGCTAACCAGTCCGCAGAGGAACGGACTGGCGGTGAACCAAGTGGCGGCCAACGGGTCCGCCAAGTCCCCCGGGAGACCCAACCTGGAGTTCCCCGGAGTCCTGCCCACCGATGTCGTGGTGACTCTCCCCTCTCCGGATAACACCCTGAATAATGTACACAGAAGGTAATTAATAAGATACATTTAATGAGAGCGCTCAATACAAACGTAGAAACCTCCAATGAATCTCCATTGGACATTTCTACATTCACTTACAAATCTACACAAGTGCGGCATATCTATTGTTTAATATATGTATTTTTTTTCCAGTTATTCTGGTGATAAGACGGATAATGAGTCATCAAATGAAATAATTGAGGATTGCCACACACATGCGCATATTCAACGACATCAGGTAAATCATGATTTCTCTCATAATCCAAGTATGTACTTGTTTTTGTGGTCAGTCAAAAATGGTCTAAAAAAAGGGTAATAATTTTAATGAATAATTATGCACTCAGAAATTCCAATTCTCGTATCAATCATTGCATCTCCAACACTACATATATTTTCACATAATTGTAATAAAATCATTAGTATAATTGGATATTATGCCAAGACTATGCTTATCTACGGAAACCATGCATCATTTTGAAAATTTAACACGTTGTCGGCGGGACACGGCATTTGCCGTTTTTCGCGGACTGTCGGTCAACTACGGGACACGGCTAATACCGTTTTTGTCGACTGTCGGTTTTCGGCGGGAAACGGCAATATACGGGTTTGTTATCAGCGTGAAATAAAACGCATTGAAGGATAATCTGCTACCTGGGTGCTAGGCGACAGTCTGTTGACGTTATTTGAGATGCCTTGTCCGGATTGGCTAGTGTGTCGCTTGTAAAGGCATCGCCAGAAATCCAGAGTTTTTATGCGATCTTAATCTCCAGTTTAGTTTGAGTCATTTCACGTATTGGACTATTTTTCATACCGCTCGCACTGTTTTGTTTACTGATGGTATTTTATTATTTGAATATATTAGCATTGTATAGGGAATGATACCTCGGAGGGGAAGACTATTTTTTAGAGTTTACAATGCTTCTGAAATTGTGAAATATGGAACACTTAATTAAATTTTTATGATTATAATTTATTTTTGATGATCAAATGTCATATATGATTTCTTTGAAAATTTCAATCGAAAATATTATTTGGTTTAGAAATTGTGTCAATTTTAAGAAAGCGATATATTTTTGCACTAATCGCGAAAAACGTCCTCTATAGGCTTGAATCTATTGTTTGAAGCGCCCGACTACAATGTGTTAATATACATAATAGACAATTGAGGTTAAATTTGTTCATTTTGATGTTGAAATTGATTCTCTTTCGTAAGGAGGTTTAAAAGTAAGGATATCCTTACATATGTCAATTTTGCAGTTATTATAAAAATGTTTTTATTTTCATTTACACTTGAATCGCAGTGCATAAGCTCAATATATAGCTCATTTTCTTATTAACCCTAGTTCTATGATAGGACGCAAATATTATGCTTTTTTATGAGATTCAATTGTGAAGAAACTCTAGAATCTATGTTTGTTTCCTGAGTGCCTTCAAGTCCAACTTCAGGAGTTGAGTTTGAGGGTTTGTGTAATATCTACATAATTTATATTGCCAAGTGGAAATAAATATTTATATTATTTATCTTGAATAAAAATCACCTTATATTATTAATATAGCTTACGGCTTCCGTGGCTACCAAATTATCAAAGAGTCAAAATAAATAGTGACAATTGTCACTGTAATATTATTAACATCGCTAGACTGGTACTTGAAGCGCACAACTTTCACCATCCCTTTCTGTAATTCACAATCAAGTAAGCACTGTGAATTGTCAGGAAACATTCAGGACTCAAGCCAGATGTTCTTTATAATTTCCAGGGTGGCGGGTTGACAGAAAGAGCGATATTCGGGGAGAGCCAATCGGAGTGGAGCTCCTCGTGCTCGGAGGCGGAGGGAGACAACGGCCCGGCGGAGAGCACCGGGTACATCACGGACGACCCCGCCCTGGAGAACGTGTCCATGCTGAACGAGGCCGGGCTGACAGATGCGGAGGGAGCTTTGAGCGACGTCAACTCCTGCTACCTGGACCGGGAGGACGCCAGCGTGTCCTCGCGCGCCTCCTCGCGCCTGCTAGACTCGGAGGCGCTCGTGTCGCTCGAGTCGCTCAGCGGCCTGTACGACTCGGACGAGCCCGCCAACCGCTACCTCGCCAACATCCGCACCATGAGCGAGTCCATCACCAGGAACTTCGGCCAGCCCAACAACAACACTACGGACGGAGACAGTGACGCGTAGTCGTCCATGATCATGTCCCCCCGTTACCTTACTCGTGTACTGTCGTAGATTAAGCCAGATAAATGGGGCTATTCAATTACTCATCCGTTAATGTTAAATGTTTAAATTTAGAGAGTAATCGACCCTAAATATATGGAGACTAAAATATACTCGAAATTAATCTTATATGTATTTATTATTCATCTCCTTATCCATATGTTCATGTTTGTATCCGAGAGAGAAACAATTTACCCTTTTAGTCCATAGAGATATATGTAACTACTATTTATTCTTGATAAAAACTTTTTTTATTTGTTAAATTAGGATACTGACAACAAATTATCTCTTAACTATTTTTTCCTCAACAGTACGGGTTTTAGAATTTTTGGCAATCTCTTATTTTTGCTATACACATAGCTTTAACTTTAACGGAGAGTGTAGAGAATGGCCCCAAAAGTAAGTTAAGTTAGTCAGGTGGCTATGTATATATGATTTCTGCCCCACAGAGCTGTTATACAGTGAGTGCGGCTTTGTAGATAATGATCTATTAATTTATACCTTCATTATTATATTCTATATGTTCTTGTGTAAAAAGGTTAAGCGTATTATTACTTAATAATTCTGTCAACTGTAAAAATATATTATATTGACTGATGGAGTGCACTGAATACCTTTTTACTAAATTGATGTGATTCGATTAAGATTTGTATTTACTATCGTGAGAATCCGTGCGTTTTGAAGCGACATCTATAAGCTCAAATATATCACATTTTCGCAAGCATTTCATCCTATCCTATTCAAAATTTGTATTTTATAAATGTGACTGAAAACATTGAGGGTCAAATGTACTTAATATTGTTAAAGCCAGAAGTATATTATTGTAAAATCTTCATGATTTTTAATCTTACTAAGTGTATATTTTTGTCATTTCGAATACGCCACAGTGTATGATTTTGTATTTTTAATATATTTTTTTCGTAATATGGATTGTAAGTGTAAAGATAGCGTAGGCAAATACTTTAATATGTTAATAAATGAAACTCCGCAAACACAGTGGACAACCATCAAGTAGTTATAAAGGGTCCGCCAAATAACATTTTTTTTTTGAAAATGGGGCGCAAAACATCGAGTGTAGCTTCGGCTGTGTGGCACGTAGCGCCGTCCTGTTGAAACCAAATGTTGCCAATATCCTCCTCTTCAATTTTTGTGAACAAAAATCCGTTCAACATGGCCCGATAACGATCGCCATTGACTAACGGCCACTCCTTGCTCATTTTCAAAGAAAAATGGCCCAATTATGCCTCTGGACCAAAATCCGCACCAAACAGTGACTCGTTTTGGGTGTACCGGCTTTTCAATGTATGCGTGCGGGTTTTCTGTGCCCCAAATACGACAATTTTGCTTGTTTACATACCCGCCGAGATCAAAATGAGCTTCATCCGAAAAGATGATTTTTTTGGCAAAATCGGCATCTTCTGTAAGTCGAATGTCGCAATATTTCCCAGCGTTGTTCAAGCGTATACACAACCATATTCGCTCAGCGGAAGGATAAAACTAATTATCTGTCAAATCAGACATGAGCTAAGTGTTACCATTCACGAAATAAGCACTAGTTGAAAAAAAAAACTTTAGATGGCGGACCCTATATTAGCTGATACGAGGGGTAGTGGGTAGTAGGTTGTAGGGGGAGCAAGAGCAAGGCTGTAAACAGTTTTATGCAGTCCAAGTAGTAATATGTCAAAATCAGACTTTACAGTTGGTAACCATGAGTACAATAAAAATAGAGACATTAGGTGTGTCCGGTTCACTTATAAGTATGTAAAAACTTTTCTCTAACATCTATATGGGCTGAGAAATCAATTTCACATTGTAGAGAGCTTTATTTGCTTTCTGTCATTATCATATAACAGTGTATTGGTGTAAAAACAGTTGAAATTTAATAACAATAATAATAAAAAAACAGTATATGTACTTATTTGTACAGTATATAAAACCTGAAATGTTGTTAAAAACTAAGCATAAAAATGACAACAAACCGATGACTATCAGAATGAATTGCCAAAGTATTTGAAAATACCCACTGGTTTTATAACCTTCCATCAGTTGACAGTTGATAGGAAGGCTGTCTCATAAATGGCAGTCTACCTGTGTAGCTATGCACTTTAATGCAAAACTGGAGCGTACTAACATATTAAAGTATTTGACGTGAGTCGGGTTTGCGCCTCTAACTGCTATGCATCAGTATTGATTTATAAAGTATTATTTTATTAAACTTATAATTTATACATTCTCGTTACAATCATAAACAAAATATTAACTATGAATGATATTGAATTTTTCTCTAATCTTCTGTTTTGGGAGAATGTATCTCAAGAAACGAATTTGTTAGTTAACTCGGGTGTATTTGATGTTTTGGTGAAATATTACAAAGAGATATTATATAAAGGAAACGAGGGCAACATAGGAATGACATTACAACTGAGAATTTAGCAGTGATCTCTACAATTATAAGGTGCTTTAGATATTAATTATTGGTTGAAATAGCAGGATTAATACACACAAATTATAAACATGTTAGTTCGTACAAAATATATTATAATTAATAGCCACCCGAAACGTGTACATCCTCATTGTAATACTGACCTAATATACATCCAGTACGGATTGGATTACTAAACTTATGTTTCTGTGTAGTAGTCATTAGCGTATTCCCATGTAGCCATTATATTCAAGCCCTTTTGTGCAAACAGTTTTACGTAAAGTACTTAAGAAAATGCACTCTGAATGTCATATCAAACCCAACTAATTATTTTAGTTACATAGTATTAACTTAAAGTATGGATGTTGTTTTAATAAAAGTCGTAAAGTATAATTGAAATACACACATTCTGGCGCTGACATGGTGAAGAACCTACTTTATATTCTGTTGGAAATATATTTCTTTACATTTTTTTGTACCACTAGGCGGAATGATGGGTAAATGGGGAACTTTTGTATTTATCGTAATAGAATAATGATACTGGGGAACATATTTCAACTGATGTATGGAACCACTTGTCTGTAATGTGATACTCATTGGGTCTGATATTTGGTTTTGTGATGGAGAACGAAATTGGACCTCTTATTTTATGTATTTATAGTATACCACTATTGTGCAATTCCCAATAATAATGCCGAGCATATAAAACAAACTTTCGTCACACATTTATTTTATTATATTTCGTGTTTTTTGGTGGCTGATTCTGATGCATATTTTTGCTCTATTTATGGATAGTTTGACCTCTGTTTCCTTCCGCCCGGGAGATGCTCTCATTGGGTCCTTCGGTAGAAATGACATCTAGTAGAGTACTTAGAGATCCGCGGACGGGCAGTCCTCGCATATTATGTATAAAGAACTATTTGTTTGTGATACTTTTGAAAACTCGCTTTTTTACTTACTCATTTTTTTTGTAAATGTTCCACATATTTTTAATAATGTGTTTCTGTCAAAATTTATTATCTCGAATCATAATTTATTCAATTCACTTTCTGTTAAATAAATATTGTTGTTTATAATAAAAGCAATATTCATCTTTTATCTTGTTTTCATTTATTTTTCCACCTCCCAAAAACTTCTACAAATTGCAACATTTTCTTTTGGCACCATTAAAAATGTACTAAAAAATTAATAATTTCAAAATAGGAATCTAGTTGTAGAAGAATGGGGTGAAATTACGCAACTCTAAACCAGAGGTTCCCAAACTTTTTTGTCTCGTAGACCCCTTGCCATGTTTTTCGATTTTGATTAGACCCCCGCCTTACCTGATATTGATTTTTAGCAAATTCATTAACAGCGAGTGTTTTTGCCTAGATTTTCACTCATAAATTGCATGAAATTATAGTAACTTTAAACATAAGGAGTAAATCCACTCCAAGTAAGCATAGGCTATAAAACTTAAAAAGTTGAAGTTTGAGTAGGGTCATGATAAGCGGTGTCGCATAAGCCGTAGCTAGATTTCAGTCACTTGGACATTAGGTAATTAAAAAAAAACTTCAAATGTTTATTTGACAGCCGGTATATGTAGTGCTGCTCACTTGTAATATTTGAATTTATAACGGTAGTGAAGTGTAGTTAAAATTAAAAACCATACATGTTAGGTTTTATACATTATATCAAATTCAAATTAAAACATAGACACCTTGCAAGTTGTCGTAGACCCCTGGGGGTCGATATAGACCACTTTGGGAATCACTGTTCTTAACTAACTACAGGACAGCAATACGACTTGAATTAAAACAATTCTTTTCTATTCTGTTTGTATCCAAATTGTGCATAAGGTACCTTATCAAATTGTTGGGGGGTTAACCCATCGTAAAAACATGAAGGAGCTAAGGGAGAAGGACATTGCTGCTATGAGAAAGGAAATGGAAGAGGAATAGTAGTTACTATAAGAGAGGAAAAGGAGAATCAATTTTACAGTTTTATCATAATATGTTTCTAGTCAAGTCTATCACTTGAATTGTCATTTTCTATCAAACTATATTCACACAATGAATGATTAAATCATTATGTAGTTTTCAAATTTCATAATTCACCCTCTTTTTGAAACTGTTCTGAAAATAATGAATTAATTTGATTAGAATGAAAATATGTTTGAAAGAGAAGGTAGGGTTACATCCTAGAAAGTAAATAATGGGGTATGGAAACTTTAACATAGAAAATATAAAATAACTAACAACATAGAGAGAGACAGTATATCAAGTTGCCAAGGAACAACATTACATCGCCGATTACATATAATTTTAAATTTGATATTGACTGAAAGACACAAATTCACCTACGAAGAAATCGCCATTAAACGAAAATAAATGACATAGTTCGCAAAAAATATACATTTTTTATGCACCATATTTTGGGTTATACTGAAGATTTTTGTTCCCGTGATTTCTGAAGATATTCTATGATAAATGAATTATTTATCATAGATATTCTAAAAAAAAGAAATGCTAACATTTTTCCAAAATTTCGTTTTAAAATCCTACTTTTTCATAGTATTAAAGCGGATGAAAATCAACCATTGCAATCACTTTTTTTTTTTTTTTGAATTACCTAACGTCCAAGTGACTCTGAAATCTAGCTACGGCTTATGCAACACCGTTTATCATGTCCCTACTCAGGCTTCAACTTTAAAAGTTTCATAGCCTATGCCTACTTGTGAGTGGATTTACTCTTTATGTTTAAAGTTACTATAATTTCATGTAATTCATGAGTGAAAATTCTAGGCAAAAACACTCGCTATCTCGCTAGAGGCATGAGTTTATACATTTCAATGATTCTAAGTTAGCAGTGAAGTTACTTAGGTGTATGATTTTTGCAATCACTTTTGCGATTTAAACTTTTTATACCCACAAGAGGGTCAATCAAGTGAATATTGGCTACAATTTCGTATATAAAAGTGGAACTTTCTACTTTTTGCGGCGTTATATTGTCTTTATATAATTTTACACTAAACAAAAAAATGTTACGAAATAAAGTAAACATCGGTGACAGCTGGACATGGAGCATGACAGTGGCCTATTTAGTTTCTAACTACTAATAAAAAAAATATCGGTTTGTCTTGTTGCCCCATAGATCACCATAGCAACGACACACATAAATTCAATATCGACAGGTCGAGTCTTCTTGAAAACATTTAACATGACAGTCTTAGGTGTACTTCCTAACGGGGCTAACTACTGAAAAGTTATTACGCAAAATAAATACGTCGAAATTTGCTTTCAATTGCGTAATATGACGCAACATGCAAAAGTAATCACATTCTGGAAAAAAACAAAATGGGTTCAAATTTCCCCGCCATTCTAGAAACATCTCCCGTCGGCGATCTGTTAAATTTAACTTATGATAAAATAGACGAAACTTTCGATGATTTAAATAACAACGAATTGGTTTCTTTCGCGGACGGTAAAAAACGAGATAAGCGCATTCCACCCGATGAAAATCTTCACGCGGATAAAAATGGAGTTCATTTTTCCCGCGGGAAATTTCCTAAATTTATGCGAGAAACATCACCTCCGAAGTTCAAAGGCAGTAAACCGCTGTCAAACGTAACGAAACTCTCGCCCATCAAATTGCAGAATCCTCGAGGCAAGGATTTAGGGACCAAAATTAAAACTAACAAAGGTAATAAGATTTTTTAAAAGATAACACATAAATCAGTGTAGCAGTGTCGCACATTTAATACGAGCTACTAAATATTAATAAAAAAAAATGATCACCTGTTTATAGCTACGCATTATAACTACATATATTTTATATTTCTCGACACATGAGGAAATCAATTATAACAATATCGGCCCCTCTACGTATGCCGTTATCCTCGATACTTTTTATTTCGAGTTTGAAAAATGTATTTTACATGAATTTCATTGTATATTTTGTTGAAAGTAACAAAAAACAATTAAAAAAAATAATTGCATTAGTGGATTGTGCTATGTATGTATGTATATGTACTCATGCCACGCATGATACGTACATATAATACATAGGAGAGTCGATATTATGTGTTTTTATATAATGTTGGAAAATTGCAGAAAATTAATAACAGTGTTTTATGATCACTCTTTTGTTATTATTGGAATTACTCGTACTTGGAATTTTGCGTACTTCTACAGTAATTAATTTACGACTGAAAGTTTTTTCTTCAAAATTGCAAAAAATAAAAATCATTTAGGTGGCCATCTTTTACCAATTCGACTAGAGGAAGATATGATAAGACATTAATTAGATTAAACTACATAAAAGAAAATTGTTGATGACATGCAATGAAATACAGCATGGCCGAACGATGCAACTTCATATTAAATAAATAGTAAAGTGATATTTTGTCGTTAATAAGGCAGTTTTTGTTGCAATGTGTTGAAGACCCGCTTCCCATGAAGATGCGCGCCCTTCCGCAATCCTTCTGGCAGCAGCCTAACACCCCCACCCCCTTCTCCCCCGCCCCCGCCCTGCCGCCCCTAGGGAACATCTCGACACAACGCTACGAGGACAATCAAGGTAGGTACGAATAATATGGCAACAATTTAATCCAAATTATTAATCATCAATCAATCAAACGTGAAAAAACTGCTTTGTTTTAAAAATTATTATTCTTTAATCTCAAAGCCGCAAGAACATCAATGTCAGAAGTACATCGAGTAACATGGAAAATCGTGAAAAAAAGTTAATGAAAAGATCATCCATTTTGGAATATTAAAGGTTTTAAACTGTGTCAAACAAAACGAAACGACATCTTGAGAGAATACGTTTACTTTAGATTTTCAATACAATTGGGAAACTTAATGAAGAAAATAGAGATTTAAAAACGATAAAACCATTAAACGAATTTAAACATACATTGAATACAGCATTAGCACTTTTAATCTATTTATTGTATTCTTTTCAATGCCCTTTATAATAACCTAAAATGAAAATGTATACCCGTACACACAGGCCATGCCTTGTGGGATGTTTGTCTTAATATAATATTTTTTGTACTTGTAATTATAATACATTGTGAAATGCAAAATAAAAATAATTGAAATGTGAAATAACTAGCTTTGAATTTTATAATTTACTGTATGACATGACCCTACATTTTTTTTTTACAAATTAATAGTATATCACAACTTTAAATATAAGTAATGGAATATATGCACTAATTCGATGAAACACATACATATACGAGTATTTTAATAACAATATGTAAAAAGTCCAATATTTACATATAATAAATAAAAATAAAACCCTTATCCGCACCCTATGGTGCATAGGGCACTGCATCATTTAAACGCAGTGTTATCTTGATCATTAACACATGAAGGTAAGGTGATCAGCCCTCCGCGAATATGCCAATATTTACAAAACAGAAAATTCTTTAATTCAAATTTCATTAAAGAAACTTGTCAGTTATTCAAACTGTGAGAATTTGACCTCGATGTTACGAGTCTGGTGCAAATAAATATTTAATCGCGAGGGAATGGAGCATGTGCATGAACTAATCCATTTGAGCCAATCGATTTATAGGTCACGATAAATGACTACTATGTACTGCAAATGCAGGCAGAAGATGCGAGTATCAGTGGCGGGCTAGTGAAGGATGGGGGGAATGTTGTACGAACATCTTCCCTCTGAATGTTTGAAATTGAAGATCGCCACCGTAAATCATACGCCCCCTAGGTACTCCTGAAAAAAACACGACAAATAATAAAATTTTCCGAGAGGCGTCGACTATTTTGAATCTAAATTAGTTAATTTTGGCACCAATAGCACCCGGGGTGGACCCTCCCCTTTGCCTCTCAATTAGTTCACAACTAACGGGTGTATATCTCCCTTATCTATATAAGAGAAATATGGCCAGATATAAGGTATAAGGAAGATATATGCAGAGGCCTTGCTCACAAAATGAAGTACACTAAACTAGCACTTCTATTTTTACAAAAAATATCTCGTTAAATTATCTATCTATAATTATCATATTAAAATGCCCTATTTCATTTTATTATTCAACATAGTTTTAAAAAATCCTGTCTCTTTAATTGCACTCGGTGGTGCATAGGGCACCCATCGCATCGACGCGGTGTTAACTTGATCGTTAGTTATATGAATGTATTAGTCCTACCTTCCAGATTCTTACGTGTATACCATAATCGGAGTTTATTTGTATTTGATAAGATGCACATAATATCAGTAAAGGCTTAAACATTTGACATGTAATAAAGGAAATGGAGGAGGAATAGAAGAACCAGAAGAGAAATATAACAACAATGGGTAGGGCATTTAGGTCAGTTGCGTTGCCGTACTCGTACAAGCTTGTGTAACTTGGACAAGCTACTGCTAATGTGTACGAGTCCCTTGAGGTTAAATAAAAGTATGTACGTTATCGTAAACAAAGCCACACCAATCTAATGAGGTATTGTATTAAAAATACTTTATTGCTTGCGGATACATAATGGTAAATAACAGCGTACGAATAAAAATACGCGCATTTTTTTGGATTCCATTCATTCTAAATACTAATTACATTTCATAATAAAGTATTCTGGTATCGCAAGTAGAATCAAGGTTAGACATTTGGAATGTTTACTTTTACTCTGCGACAAGTATATCTGTTTAATGACTTTGAAGAAATATCAACCAAATTTATGTAATAATATAATACAAATAGCAGATAGCTGATAACGTAGCTCTTTCTCACCAATACAGGTGCGCGAATTGCTCAATTCTAATTGATTTATAGGACTTGTTAAATTATTACATTCTTTTATTTGTTCGGCTTTATGTAGATCTTGTCTGACTAATATTTCGTAACAAACGTCTGTAATTTATTTCGCATACTTTTGGTGGCTATGAATAATACAGGTATGTACTTGGTATTATGAAAAAAAATGTAACGTAAAGGCTCTAGAAACATATTTATCAATATTATAACTAAACCCATATCGATGTATTTTTGAAAATATTTTAAAAATTAATGTATAGTAATTTAAAACTTTGGAAAAAAAACTTTTTCGGTCCACCTCCGTAGTGTAATGGTCAGCATGCTCGCCTACCGTTCTGGAGGTCCCGGGTTCGATTCCCAGGGGGGTTTAATAAATATAAGTGATTTTTTCACTCTAATATTTATTCAATATTACACTGGACTGGTACCTGAAGTGGAGGGCTGATCACCTTTCCTTCATGTGTAATCGATCGCGATAACACTGCGTTTATATGAAGCAGTGCCCTATGCACCATTGGGGTGCGGTAAGGGATTTATTATTATTATTTATTAATTTAAAACTTTTCAGATAAAAAAAAGTTAAAAGTCTTCGAGACCTCGGATAGATGAAGCAACCATCATCAACAATTCATTATGTGATATTAAAAAGGGTTTTATCATTTCTCTTACGTAGTACTACGCCGATATATTGATATATATTACATTTAAGCTTATAGGACGAAATGACAAGTATATTTATATTTTTCTAGCAAGTTCAGAATTATCAGTCAAAAAAATGTTTTTTTCCTTATTTATATATATTTTTATTCTTTTGTATAAAATAAATCCAAAAAGATGTAAATGTGTATTTATAAGTGCAGCCGTATTACTATTCATACAATGGAATTTGGGGGTATATACGATAATGTGAAATAATACAGTATAAGCCCAACAAAATACAGTTAACTGCGTTAAAAACAAATATTTCATATCCCACTGTTTTTATAATCGTATTTTTAAATTAAAACAAATTAATTACGAGTTAAAATAATTGCCCACTTACAAAATGACGTGGGAATCGGCGTCTTGCAAAACAGACTAGGTATTTGTAAAATGTTTGGAGCGTAGGCCACTTTACGTAGCTCGGATGATTATAAATAGATTATAGAATGTACGGTATGTTATGTTATCTTACTCTTGAGATTCTCACGGGTCGGTTTCTTGATTACAGCATCACAGCCGACTTCATCTGGACTCGGTCACAACTCCGTGGTGAGTGACGCGAACACAGAGCTCCTCTTCAGTTTGTTTAATGGCGTAGAAAACGAGAAAAAACACACACAGCAGAAGAGAGGAAGGTAATAACGTAATACTTAAAACGTATTTGTTGCTATTCACACGCAAATGTTTCTAATTTAGATTATTATGTCATTCAAATTCACCGTAAAATACAATGCAGGCTTTCCGTCAAACTTGAAATAATTTGAATAGAAAAACGGAGTTTTCAGATTAATACATTTCTATGACAGATTCAAGTTAACTTGCAACATTACTATCAAATTTATGTTTATCTACCCACATAACACAAATGGTTATAATAATAGTCAACAATAAGTATTGCATTTTTTAATGTAATATTCTGATCGTTGATAGCATTGTTGCGCAGTTTGTAAATTGTTTATCGGTATCACGAGTTCGATACCCACCAGTTGCAAAATAAATTTTAGATTAATTTTATTGTATGTTAAATATCGTGAGTTCTATGGTTAAAATACGTTGGCTTATTTTTTTTGCATCTTTACACTTTTTTCCTGATCACATATCGCTCACTCATTTCAAGAACGTCATAAATCAAAAATCGTCAATTTTCAGTTGTGCATGTTTTCGGAATGCCCAGAAAATGTACTATATATGTATATCGTAGCAGAAGAGGCATATTTTTAACTAAATATTTACCCGATACAGGGCAGAAAGTGTTGTTTTTGCATTTTGAAGAAAAGGTATTGTTTAATTATTTTTTTAAATAAACTAAATATTTTTCAAATGGAGAAAAAATCTTCAGGTTTTACCTAAAAAGATCTGTTGCACAGTAAAAAGTTCAATAAGTGGCTTGATATTTATTTTTAATACAATGTATTATATTTTTAAACTTTAAAAACATTCTCCTGAAAAATCAAGTTTTTTGATTTATGACGTTCTTGAAAGGAATGAGCGATATGACGGTCTTTTTTTACATGAATTTTATGGTATTTGTTGTAAAGCTTTTTTTTTAATAAACGGAAAATCATCTAAACCTTACGCCAGTCTTGCTTTGTTTCAGGCCGAAAAAAGTACAAACCAAAACTGGCACAGGATCCCGAGACGATGACCCTTGCCTGGTTTCATCGGGACTTCTCCCGACCTTGAGTCCTTCAGGGCCGAAGCCTGACAATCCTAAAGTTGTCAACTACTCTCAACTTCTCAACGAACTCGTCTTTCAACTATAAGTCTCATTCTTATACCAATTTTTATGTAATGGGACCAAAATTAGCATTTTTACTGTTATTTTTATATCGATATTAGAGATCGGTATAGGCCAGGGATCGGCAACCACTTGGACCAAAAGAGCCAAACATGAGTAGCAAAACGGTTTAGGGAGCCAATTTTTAACTAACAATAATTTTATTGAATGCATAAAAGATGCATGAGAATGGTTGTCTTCAGTATGAATAGGGATGTTTGCTATCAAACGAGCCTTTTATTGGTATATTGAATATGAAAGTGGTTTGAAATTAGTGTGGTTTTTCAAAGGTTGTTTTCTTTTCAATGTTTACATTTTTAACAAGAATAAGATTTTATGAGGGCTCATATGTGCTTAAACGGCACCATCCCTCCTTACCTAACCAAACTAAAAATAAATACGCAAATAATATATTTTTTAAATAATCAAAATTTCTGTAATGTCATTTTGAATTTCACAAAGAAAGAGACAAATTGTTTAAAGAGACACATGTGGCACACGTTGCTGACCCCTGGTATAAGCTCCTCTGGACCATTGTGCAATCCCTTGCACACTTCCGTGTGAAGGAGTTGCAGAACTGTTTCAGCTGGCTGGGCACCATAGACAAAAAGATCGTGGTTCTGTTTTTAGATGAGTAGGAGATCGCCTACGTCCAAACACGGGAAAGTCACCTCAAGAAGACGATAAAATGTCATTCTATTCATTAGAGGAGATGCATGAATGCGGAAGAGGTGAAGATTGTTCGCAGACATATTTGTGTGGCGTTCTATTCTCTCTGCCTACCCCTGGGGGGAAGCGGCTATATGGCTAGATAGTCAATTATTTATATCGTGTCATTCTACACTGTAGAATCTATACTGAGTGCATTGAATGTGTTCGTTGGCTATACTGTAGGTATATGGTATAAATCCTTATACTAGTATAGTAAAGTACAATAGTTCAATCGAAATTGATATCGGTATTCCGATAAAATAACTGTCTCATCTTGGTTTTACATGTTTTCAGCATTTGACAGCTTTATTTCTTTTGTATTGTATTTTTTCGCAATTCAAGTATACAAAAAAATCATGTATCAGGATATAAACAGTTAATAATAATAATAAATAACTAATGGTTGAAAATCCGACTGCGCAATTAAAAAAAGGTAATGAGTTTACCTACTTTTTCTATACTATTTCGCAAAAAAATGGGGCAGGGGGCACTGCACTGGATTAATGCATTGTGAGCTTGATCAAGCCTCCGGCTGGCAAAAAAACTGAAAAATTGCTTAATATTTTTATTTTATTGACAGTAATATATACATGTCCGCCTCCGTAGTGTAATGGTCGGCACGCTCGGCTACCGTTCTAGAGGTCCCGGGTTCGATTCCCAGGGGGGTCAAATAAATATACTTGATTTTTTCACTCTAATATTTATTCAATATTACCTTGGACTGGTACCTGAAGCGGAGGGCTGATCACCTTTCATTCGTGTGTTAACGATCAAGATAACACTCTGTTTATATAATGCAGTGCCCTATGCACCATTGGGGTGCGAATAAGGGCTTGAAATTGAAATATATACATGTATATTATTACCTTGATACGAAGAAAGTC
Organism: Brachycentrus maculatus; assembly: GCF_059751285.1. Classification (NCBI taxonomy): domain Eukaryota; kingdom Metazoa; phylum Arthropoda; class Insecta; order Trichoptera; family Brachycentridae; genus Brachycentrus; species Brachycentrus maculatus. The sequence continues at coordinate 525,200 of NW_028280863.1, read as the reverse complement.
ATTAAAATACGAAATTTTCTCTATTCAATTGCGTAACGGGAAAATTTGTATGTTTGTAACTGCGTAAAAAAATTACAAAATGTCTATTTTTAATTGATACTTACGACAATGTTCAGCTAGGTGAGGTTCTAACTAAGCCTTAACTTCAAAAAAATATTTAAAATAATTGGTATGGCGAACATGATTCAAACATATCGTAA